>NC_142872.1:131067500-131367500 GCF_051225735.1 Oryctolagus cuniculus | reverse complement strand
CTTCAGTAGTAATATATGTTCATTTCCTTTCAGCTTCTCACAACCAAGATGGAACTCTAACCGAAGGGTGATAACTTTCATACCTTGAAAGACCAGTCATGTCATATAACTTTCACTTTTTTCATGTAACTAAGTCTTCTATATTTTAAGCAAAATGATTCAATATTCTGGAACCCTAATCTTTTCTCACGGTACTATTTTTACTACTTTACTCTGGAACATGGCCAAGTTCTCTTCATTCTTTTTAGCAGAGAGCCTTAAACTGAATTCCCTCGTATTAAAGAAGAATGTTGGTAAACCTGGAAGCTAATAGGTCCTACAAGGACGTATTCCATACACAATGTAAGATGTAAGGATACTTGAAGAGAATTTATTCATTTTCCAAGAGGAAGAAAAATATATAGCTAAAGCTACATGGAATTCTTTTCATCTTTCATTGGTATTTTGTGCTTCCTTGTCACCAAAATTCAGAGAAGCAGTTCAGCATTCTTTTTCCAACTCATTTCTTCGATTTTTCTTAGTATCATGTTAATTATCTCCACTTGAAGTTCTTACATCCTGTATTAAAATTCATCAGCATTTATTCCATAATCATGTTTTGGCATTCACTCCAATAATAATTGTTCATATTATCTATAATCACCTTTTGAATTTTTAATGTTTCTCCATAGAAACAATTTTTCTTCTCTTCCTACACCTTCCATCGTTATTCCCTCTTTCTCCTCTTCTACCTTGCAGCTCTAGTTGAAGGGCAGTAATTCTTCACACATTGGAAACATCACTCCTGACCTCAGTCATCATTTGGCTGTGTTGACACACAGAAGGACCAGTTGAAAACCTTAAATTAAATCACACAATCACCTATTTTGTCTGCACATTAATGTTTCTTACATGTGTCATTCTGACTACTGAAATCAACTGAATTCTGTTCCAGGAAAACCAACCAATCAACAGATATACACTGTTCACCTACTCTGATGGTGACAAAATGAGTGTTGCAAAGATCACAAAAGAGCAGTCATTTTGAAAATGCAACACTTAAGAATTTGAATTCTAAAAAGAAAAGGGTTTGAAAATCAAGCAGTGGGTGTAACAATTTCCCAGGGCAATGAATGACTTGGATGGAGAGTTAAGAGAAGAGAAATAATTGCAAAAGTGCTGTGGATACTGAGGAAGAAGTCTTGAGATGGTGACAGAGGTCATCTCTATCAAACAGGGGGGTGACAATCCACATTTCCCCCATGAATGTAAGAGGACAAGAAAATGATCCTTTCTTAAACTTTCCACTATTTCCTCAGTAAAATGAAAATCATCTTCTTTACTTCAGCTTTTTGGAATATGTGTCTTTTGGACAATATCCTGGTTCACATGCTAAAATGTGGCAGACACACAGACAATTTAAACATGCAGTGACCCTGTAGAAAGAGAGAGCAAAAGAGACAGGAAAGTTCACAGACTTTCTAATAAAGAGCCAAGTCTAGATATATTATTAGACATTTGAAAAAAATTCTTTGATACTCCAACAAAATATTTATGGCTTATTTTTGGTCACCAACCTTGTTTTACTTTTTAGTATTGGTTGGAATGACTATTCTGCTCTTAATGTTAGATGACTGTGTTGAAGACATTTTTTTAATCAAACCTGAAGAAAATTAATGTGAAATGATTAAATACAGGGAGTTCTAGTTACAAATGGGCTCTAAAAGTCCATTTGAAAATGCACCATTTGGAACTCAAAGTACATTTTTTACCTTCAAAAAGTGTTTCTCAAACCACACTGTACAGACACCTTGGGGCCTTCAATATTTATGAACATTTAAAAAAATTTGATGTCTTCATTTTGATTCTAACACAAATAGCATGAAAATAAACATACTTTTGGCATACATAATAGCAAATGATCTTTCCACCTCTTTTGTCACAAAAATGCACATTTGGAAAACAGTATACAGAATATTGTAATTTCTTTAAGTTGGTATTTCTCAAAGGGCAATTCATAAATCCTTGGAAAACCTTGAACCTACTGAATTTTTTTCCCTTAAAAAGAATCTGCATCTTCCTCAAACCGAGTGAAGAACTGGCATCGACCCAGGATTGCAAATGGTCAAGTCTCAAGGTTAGATTACAATAGGCTTATTTAGTTATTAATCTAGCTATATATTTTGTATAAATTTCTGTGTCCAAGAATAAGAGTCATTTGTTAGAGGAAGGGGAGGCAGAATCTTTCCTTATCCTTTTCTGGTCATAGGAAAGAGCTGATGTGATTTGTTTGCTTCTTCTGCCTTCTCCCTTTCCTGTTCCTCTCCCTCAAAATCTGAAATCATTGTTCCTGATCCTCAGAGATTTTGAGGTTGTTCAACTCCTCCACAACATTTAGGATATGGATGTCCGCTCTTATAAACTACCCCATGACTGGAGGGCTTATTTTTGTCTGTTTCTAATTGAAATAAACAAATACATCCATTCATTCATGGATCAGTTTTCAGAAGGAAAGCAACTTGGCTGAAATGCTATCAATGAATGAATGATTACTTTGCAGCTGATCTACCTGTGATTATTAGGCTATTGCTAGTTTTCAAAACTTTAATTCTTAAAATTAATTATTTACTTATTTGAGAGGCAGACAAAGAGAGGTTGAAAGGCAGCCAGTCAGATCTGTCATCCATTGGTTCACTCCCAAATGTGCACACTGCCGGACAGGCACTAGGGCAAAGCAAGGAGCCAGGTTACTCAATCTAGTTTTCCCATATGGGTGGCAGGAACCTAGTTACCTGTGCATCCCAACTTGTGCATTAGAAGGACGCTGGAGTCAGGAACTAAAGGGAAGATTCCAACTTAGTTCCGCCAATACGGGATGCAGCTATCCAATCTGGAGCCCTAGCCATTACCCCAAATGCTCACTCCAACACTTCCTCATTCTCCAAATCTGAACAGATACATCTTTAAATTTTCTAAATTTTTGTTTGTTCATTTTATTTTGAAATAGTCTCTTCAGTGGCTCTTGTAGGATAAATATTTGATAATTCTAGAACGGCAATGGCAGGACTTGGCCACTTTAAAGTTAACACAATAAGCAAAATCAGGTCAGAAGTTGTCTCTAAATAATGTATAAACTCAAGTGGACTCTGAGAGCTGACATAGTGACTTCTGAGATGTTTTGAGCAGGCTCACTGGTCACCAACTTACAACCATGGAACCGGGATGAACTATGTTCCTAAGAATTGTGCTCTGCTTGCTTCAGAGAATAATTTCTGAAACTGCTGAACTCTGGTAGCTCTCCATTGTATCACGGCCTCACTGCATATCACTTGTCACTAATTGGCAGCAGCTGCTCCAGATAGACCTAGTCCTGGCAAACAGACTGAATGCTTTTCTCTGCCCTTAGGAAATCTGTCTCCAGGTGAGGTTGGAGGCCATGTGCAGAGCAGTATGCTGAATTTGTTCTCAGGCTATTTGGACAATGGACAAGTTAAGGACTTCAACGTTTTAATGTCACTTGTTCACTCATTTGGACTTCCTGTAAATAAATAATTTAAAAATTTTTTTTTCAATTCCTGATGTTAGGAACATATCTAATAGAGACCTTTAAGAGCTTAATGCCATTTGGTGTTTACAAAAGTTGATACCCAATTTCTCACAGCATTATTAGTTATGTGCTGGATTCCAATTCACTCTTCAAAACGGGGAACACAGACCCATTTTCACCAAACATTTAAGCAAGAAATGCTGACCTTCATCTATTTTAACTTTTCAAAGAGCCCTGTTCCCACCAGAGTTCCATATCAGTAATTTTTGCAGAACCTTGAATTTACCAGTGACATCATTTTTAATGTTTTTCTGTTCTTTACAATATTATAAAAATGAATCTTATTCTGTTTTTAATCACAAGCTTTATCCAGCAATCAAGGCAGGTATATAATAAGCTAAGCTACTCTGTAAATCTAAACATTCTCCACAAATGGAAAAGATACAGCCTGGGCTCTCTGATTGTTACTAAGGCGACTATCTAAAATGAAAATCTGATTAACCCTTTTGCTGCTTGGAACTACCCATGTACCATGTTAACTGACTTCCCTGAACTTATCTCTCCCTTTTCCCCCTCAAGAAATTCATAATTGCATTGCTCCGGAGTAGTTATGCTCTGGTTATGCTATCTGAGGCTGAGAGCACTGTGATGGGTGGTAGTCCCTGCTGGACAGCTGAGTGGGGTGGCTGCCTCATCATGAGGCAACAGACATTAAAACAGAGGGCACATGACTTCCTACTTATTTAAGGCATCCGTTTGATGAAATCCTTGACAACATTAAAGGATTTCCATTCAATAAAGTGCAGAGTACCCCTGTATTTTCCTTTCATTCTGGAAATGATTTGACAGTAAAAGCTGTATGTTTCACAAACATATTTTCTTCAACTATTTTTGAGTGACATTAGCAACTGTTAACATTTGCTCAGAAGAATAATATTTCAAAGCGTTATGCAGAATTTTAGCCAAGAACAAATATCCATCAGGCACTGTCTACTCTCTTTTTATACTCAAACAAAAAAAAAAATGGAGTTGAAAGCAAGGGGGTAGGCTGGGTAGATTAGGAAGACATTTTTTTCCTGTAATTTTGGCAATGGGAGATTGTACACTAAAAATTCATTATTAATTAGATTTGGAAAACTAAGTTGTGTAAGAAAATTACATTAAAATTCCTGTACGTTTCAGAGTAGACTATTAACATTCAAGCTTCTTCAAAACTTCCATTCCTCACTGCCTACACAACACTCCTGCTCCAGACCTTTCCAGGATGACGTTTGGATAATTTTCACCTGGACTCTTCACTGGACACAAAAACATGGCCTGTTTATTCTCCTCTACACATGGCTGAATTTCTGCTCCGCTCCCCCTTCACCCTGGACTCCCTCCCCACTACTCTGCCTATTCATACCCAACACTTCCAGCAGACTTTGTTCACCTCTCACTACCCCGAGGAAGCATTTCCCAAATAATCTTCCTCCCTCCTTTCACTCTTTTACGTCCCTTCAGAATGTGGTTGTGCTAGGCCATCTTGTACTTGTTGATACATCGCTCGTAACTGCTGCTTCTTTTTAAAAATATGCCTGCTCACTGGATGGACTTGTTACATTTGTCTATGTTTCATTCCATGTGCCTCTGCAGTCCTGTGCTGTCTTCTAATTTTTGTCCTTTCAGAATTTTCAACGTATTCCACCCTGGAGAGTTCTTCAGTAAATGCTTTATTTTTATTGATTGATTGATTTTGACAGGCAGAGTTACACAGTGAGAGAGAGAGAGACAGAGAGAAAGTTCTTCCTTTTTCCGTTGGTTCACCCCCAAAATGGTTGCTACAGCCGGCACGCTGCGCCGATCCGAAGCCAGGAGCCAGGTGCTTCCTCCTGATCTCCCATGCGGGTGCAGGGCCCAAGCACTTGGACCATCCTCCACTGCACTCCTGGGCCACAGCAGAGAGCTGGACTGGAAGAGAAGCTACTGGGACAGAATCTGGCGCCCCAACCGGGACTAGAACCAGGGGTGCCGGTGTCGCAGGCAGAGGATTAACCTAGTGAGCCGCAGCACTGGCCCTTCAGTAAATGTTTTATGACTAATTTTAAACAGCTAACATTCAGGCATCTCTTTACTCTCTTACAGTTTTATAATTGTTCATACTGAAGTATTTAAAGGAATGCAACCACTAGCAAATAGCATCAACTCTAAATCATCAGCCTATAGCTAATCTCCAATATTCTTGCCTACCTTTAAACACATTTCTTCTTGGATGCCTGTATTTCTTTTTTCTTTTTTTTTTTTTTTTTACCATCATGTCAAATTTAACATGTTTACAATGAAGTTCACCTTCTGTGAAAACCCATATTTCCCTTCACATTTATCTATTACAATAAAAATTTACTTAGCCATTAAAAAAACCTTTTAGCATACCTAGCATTTCCAGTTATATTCAACTTTTACATATCGTATTATGTAGAAAGAACTAAAAAGTTTGATACATTTATGAAGTATATAAGTACACTTTTTGTAGGATGTTCACAAAAATTATGCCCTGGACCATACTTATGGTGATTAATTGAGGTCAACATCATCAGAAGAATAAAGGAATATTAACCTGCGGCCGGCGCCATGGCTCAATAGGCTAATCCTCTGCCTTGCAGCGCCGGCACACAGGGTTCTAGTCCTGGTCGGGGCGCTGGATTCTGTCCCTGTTGCCCCTCTTCCAGGCCAGCTCTCTGCTATGGCCTGGGAGTGCAGTGCAGGATGGCCCAGGTCCTTGGGCCCTGCACCCGCATGGGAGAGCAGAAGAAGCACCTGGCTCCTGGCTTCGGATCAGCGCAGTGCACCTGCCGCGGTGCGCTGGCTGCAGCGGCCATTGGAGGGTGAACCAATGGCAAAAAGAAGACCTTTGTCTCTCTCTCACTGTCCACTCTGCCTGTCAAAAAAAAAAAAAAAAAAGAATATTAACCTGCAACAATAACATGTTTAATTAAACATGTACTGAAAATATATTTATACATAATTTAAAATATGATAAAAAACAATTTAGTGTTTACAATCTAAAACAGTAGAGCAGGCTGGTTATAAATTCAGGTAGACAAAGGAAAGTTAACATGGAATTATTTAATTGGGAAAGTGCAGAGTGGATTTTGAGGTACCAATTATCTGGTAGAAGGTGCTTGGCTTAGTGGGATGCTAAGGTGAAGCCACTTGCTGCCAAAAATAGAAGACTTTGGACAAATATATTTAACTCTGAAATTATACTTCCTATTTCTGTGAGGAACAGAAATTAATGATTCTCAAAGGTCACCAACTCTAGTAAATTTTAAAGGATCTAAATGTAACTGATTAGTTTGGGGACAAAAGACAGTATGTGAGAATGACAGTGAGAGGAGATGCTCTTCTGAGATAGTAAGGTCCTCCTCTGTGGCCTCCTCATTCTCAGTAGATGGAATTTAGTACACTTTAAAGTACTTGAGAGGCTTTTCATTCTGACAATAAAATAACTTTCAGGTTAAAAGACAAGGTTTTGGTAGTGAAACAGGAAGTTTTAACCCATGGAGGGAAAGGAGAATAGTATGGGAGACAATTTATATTGTAAAGCCACATTCTTAAGGGGTACCCACTTGAAAGCCAACTACAGATCCATCTATATACTGCCTAAAGAAACACACCTCACCATCAAAGATACATGCAGACTGAAAGTGGAAGGATGGAAGAGGATATTCCATGCTAATGGAAAGGAAAACCAAGTAGGTGCAGCCATCCTAGTATCAGAAAATTGACATTAACACAAAAACTTCAAAAAGAGACAAGGGCATTATGTAATGATTAAGGGATCAATTCAACAGGAAGACATGGCTAAAATAAATGTATATGCACAAAATGCTAGGGTGCCTGCCCATTTAAAACAAATGTTAATAAATCTAAAGGGAGACATGGATTCCCAATACAATAGTAATGGGGGTCTTTAAGACCCCCCTTCCATTAAGGATGGATCAGCTAGATAGAAAATCAAGAAAGAAACAAACAACAGAGATAATCTATACTGTGAACCAAATGGACATAACTGATATCTACAGAACATTTCATTCAATAGTTAAAGAATATACATTCTTTTCATCAGTGCATGGGGCTTTCTCTAAGATAAACCAAAAGCTAAGCTATAAATCAAGTATCAGCAAATTAAAAAAAATATTGAAATCATATCATGTATCTTTTCTGACCACAATGGAATGAAGCTGGGAATTAACAACCTAATAATCTCCAGAAAATATGCAAACACATGGAGACTGAATAACATGCTCCTAAATAAACAGTGGGTGACAGAAGAAATCAAAAGGGAAATCAAAACATTTCTGGCAATGAATGAAGATGACAATAAAACATATCAAAAACTTATGGGATACAGCAAAAGCAGTGTTAACAGGGAGTTTATAGCAAGTGGTGCCTACATCAAGAAATGGGAAAGGCACCAAATAAATGAGCTATCAGTGCATCTCACAAACCTAGAAAAAATAACAATAACCAACCAAACCCACAATTAGTAGGAGGAAAGAAATATTTAAAATTAGATAAGAAATAAACAAAAGTAAAATAAAAAATACAGAACATCGGTGAAATTAAAAGCTGTTTTTTTGAAAAAATAAACAAAATCTTTGGCCCAACTCACCAAAAAAAAGGGGGGGGAGGTCTGTGCTGTAGCATAGTAGGCTAAGCTTCCTTTCCATTTGCAGCAATGGCATCCCATACGCGCAACAGTTCATGTCCTAGCTGCTCCTCGCCCAATCCAGCTCTCTCTGTTTATGATCTGGGAAAGCAGTGGAAGATAGCACAAGTACTTTGGCCCCCGCACCTGTGTGGGAGACTTGGAAAAAGTTCTAGGAGTTGAATCAGCCCACCTCTGGCTGTTGCAGCCATTTGGGGAGTAAATCAATAGATGGAAGACTTTTATCTTTGTCTCTCTGTCTATAATTCTATCTCTCAAACAAACAAATAAATAAAAACTTTTTAAAAAAAGAGGGAGAAGACTCAAATCAATAAAATCAGAGATGATAAAGAAGATGCAACAATAGGTACCACAGAAATAAAAGAGTCATCAGGAATTACTACAAACAGCTATATGCCAACAAATTGAAACATCTAGAAGAAATGGATAGATTCCTGGACACATACAATATACTAAAATTGAAGCACAAAGACATAGAAAACCTAAACAGACCAATAACCAATATGCAGATTTAATCAGTAAAAACCATCCCAACAAAGAAATCTTAGGACCAACGGCTAAGCTGCTCAATTTTACCAGACTTTTAAACAAGAACTAATTCCTAGTCTTCTCATTCTGTTCAAAACTATTGAAAGGAGAGGATCTTTCAACTCCATCTTATGAGGCTAGTACCACTTTAATTCCAAAATCAGAAAGTCATACAACAAAGAAAAATAATTATAGAGCAACATCACTGATGAACACAGATGCAAAAATCCTCACCAAAATACTAGCTAATCGAATCCAACAATACATCAAAGATCATTCACTTGGACCAACTGAGATTTATTCCTGGTATGTGGGACTTAACATATGCAAATAAAAAACGTGATACATCACATTAACAAACTGAAGAATAAAAACCATATGATTACCTTATTAGATGCAGAGAAAGCTTTTGATAAAATACATCACACTTTCCTGATAAAAACCTTAAGCAAATTGGGTATAGAAAGAACATTCTTCAACACAGTCAAGGCAATAAATGACAAAGCCACAGCCAGCATCATATTGAATGGGAAAAAGTTGGAAGCATTTCCACTAAGATCTGGAACCAGACAAGAATGCCCACTTTCACCAGTACTATTCAATATAATCCTGGAAGATTTAGCCAGAGCCATTATGCTAAAAAAGAAATCAAAGGGATACAAATTGGAAAAGAGGAAGTCATACTATCCCTATTTACAGATGACATGATTCTGTACATAGAGGAACCAAGAGACTCTACAAAGAGACTGATGGAATTCATTAGAAAATTTGGTGAAGTTGCAGGATGTAAGATGAACACACAAAAATCAATAGCCTTTGTATATACAGATAATGCCATGGCTGAGAAAAAACTTATACAATCAGTCCCATTGACAATTGCTACAAAAAATTAAATATCTTGTAATAAATTTAACCAAGGAGGTGAAAGATCTCTTTGATCAAAATTACAGAACATTAAAGAAAGAAATAGAAGACACAAAAATGGAGAAATCTTCCATGTTCATGGATTGAAAGAATTAACATCTTCAAAATGCCCATACTACCAAAAGAAATTTACACATTCAATGTGATCCCAATCAAATTAACAATGAAATTCTACTCAGATGTAGAAAATATGATGTTAAAATTCATATGGTAACACAAGAGACCTGGAATAGTTAAAGCACTATTAAACAACAAAAGCAAAGCTAGAGGCATGACGATACCAGATTTTAAGGCATACTGCAGAGGAGTTATAGTCTAAACAGCCTGGTACTGGTACAGAAAGAGAAATGTGTATCAGTAGAACTGAATAGATACCCAGAAATCAATCCATACATCTACAACCAACTATTTTTGACAATGGAGCTAAAAACCATCCTTGGTGGAACGACAGTCTCTTCAACAAATGGTGCTGGGAAAACTGGATCTCTTCATTCAGAAGTATGAAAACAAGATCTTTCTCTACCTTGTACTGTATTAAAAATAAATGCAAAGTAGATCAAGGATCTAAATCTATGACCTGATACCATCAAATTACTACAGGAGAACATTCAAGAAACTCTGCAAGACATTGGCATAGGTAAAGACTTCTTGGGAAAGACCGCAGAAGCATAAGCAATCAATTCAAAAATAGACAAATGGAATTACATCAAACTAAGAAACTTCTGTACTGCAAAGGAAATATTTAACAAGGTTAAGAGGCAAACAAAAGCATCAGAGAAAATATTTGCAATATATGCAATTGATAAGGGATTAATATCCAGAATTTATAGAGTTCAAGATATTCAACTACAAGAACACAAATAATCCAGTTAAGAAATGGGCAAACAACTTGAACAGGCATTTTAAAAAGGATGAAATTCGAATGGCCAACAGACACATAAAAGTACTCAGGATCACTAGCCATCAAAACTACAATGAGGTTTAACCAACCGCATTCCATTTAGAATGCCTCTCATTCAAGGATCAAAAAAGAATAAATGCTGGTGAGGATGTGGGGAAAAAGGTTCCCTAATCCACTGTTGGTGTATGTAAACTGGTGTAGCCATTGTGGAAAACAGTATGGAGATAACTCAGAAAGCTGAAAATCTGACCCAGCCATCCCACTCCTGGTAATTTACTCAAAGGAAATGAAATCAACATATGAAAGTTATCTGAATCCCTATGTTTACTGAAATTCAATTCACAGTAGCTAAGGTATAAAATCAACACAGATGCTCGTCAACTGATGACTGGATAAAGAAAAATGTGGTATATATACACTATGGAATATTACTCAGCCATAAAAAAGAATGAGATCCTGCCTTTCACAATAAAATGGAAGCAACTGCAAACCATATGTTTAGTGAAATAAGCCAGTCCCCAAAACACAAATATCATACAAATGCCATTCAAATACCAAATTTGCATGCCAATCTGCCTAAAATTATTCCTGTACATAAACTGTTGAGAGGAAATGGCTTGATGTCTAAGTGAACTTAATTATTGTCTTATAACTGCTCAGAAAATATTTAGATGTGACACTGTCATAGGTTCTATTTCACTGAAAGAAATTGTGAATGTCTAATCGACAAAAAAAGAAAATTACAGAACTAGATATTAAAAAAATGTCTTGCTGCTGTGAGAATTCTATTAATAGTATTTGCAAATTCAAAAAGGAGATGGGTCTGGAGATCTTACATGCTGCAGTATGACTACAGTTAATAATACTGTATTATATACTCTAAGTTTGCTATGAAGGTCAATCTCAAGTGTTCTTACCATGAAAAGAAAATGGTAACTAGGTGAGGTGATAGATGTGTCAATTATCTTGATTATGATGATTGCCATAATGTTAACATATATCAACATCAAGTCATATACCTTAAATAAATAAAAGTTTTATTTATCAATTATATTTCAATAAAGTTGTAAACAATGAAAAAAAGCCAACTCTGTAAATATATAGAAAAGAAATTCTAAGAGATATTTGGGGAAGGGAGATGTCATGCAGCATGAAAAGGAGGTATCCTGTGTAGAAAAACAAAATCAAATGCAGGAACAACTTCATTAGCTTTGTTAGAACTTTGGCATAGTCTTATGAAGGGAATAACTTATTCAATCCAAGGACAGCACAGCTGAGAATAATTTGAAGGGAGATAAAATTCAGTTGAAAACAGATTTACTTTCTACTCCCCACTAAAAGATAAGCAAAGAAACCACAGAAAGAACCAGGAGCACAATATCAGAAACAGTTCTTGGTTTAATTAGGTACGTGACCAACTAAGTTGTCCTAATTCTTTAGTCTTCTTATTTGGAAAATAAAGGATGGATTAGGTTTCTCAGAGTTACCACTTTCTGTGATTTGGTAATATTAAGTCAAAGTGGAAATGTTACCAAAAGATGACATGTAATTTTCCGAAAGGAGATACAGAACACCACCTTTAATATTTTATTAAAGTGACAATAATGTTTAGTGTTTATTGAGTGCTTATTAGATACCAGCCTTTGTACTTTGTACTTACCCCATCTCTTTCGAAGTCCACAGAGTACGGACATAGGTTAGATTAGTTTCTCTTCTTAAACAGATCAGCCAAATGATGGATGGAAAAAAGTGTCTAGAGTCACAAACTCAAGTGAGATGGAATCCGATTTATGGACAGAATTTTGACTTCAGTGCCTGAGTTCATAATCACCATACTATATTCCATTTGAATTAAGATCTGAAAATATTATATACTATAATAACATGCTTGTATGTATATACATGAAATTCATAAAATATGTCAATCAGTACACGAAAAAAATGTTTCTAAGGGTTAGGAAAGATGGACAGATGATATTTAAAGGCAGAGAAGAAAAACACTGTTAAATATTTGTTTCTGTTGACACATCCCTACTCCCTAGCCCTACTCCCCCCAAATTTGCAACCATTGTTGTTATGTTGTTGTTGTCTTTGGTTTATTTATTTAGAATAGAAGTAACAAATGTGTGAGGAGAGAAAGAAAAACTACCCATAATGTGAGAAAATTAAATAGTTACAAAGATGCAGCATTGCATTGGACAAATTGCAACAAATCAATATAATCTTCTCATCCCATTTTCTCACACAGGAATGAGAATCCAACTAGGTTAATATGATATCTTTACTCTCATTAGATAGAAAACAATTCACATAAGCCTTAAAGGACACTAAAATATACTTTTCCTAAGTCAACAGAAAATTAATTACAAGGGATAGTTGCTTAAGTTATAACCTCAGCTTTTAGGGAGTCAAAACTGTCAGTCCTCTGTCTAGAATTATTTATCAATAATATTAATTATGTAGGTGAAACAGCAGATAAGTTGCTAACTTCATTTGCTGGCAACAATAGTTCGGAAGTAATCACTAAATTCAGATGGAAGTCATATTTATTTAGTACTTAATGTTAACTGTTACATAAGGAAAGTATGTGTTTATCAAGTTTCCTTTTTTCATTAACACATTTCTTTGATAATGGAATCAAGATTAAGAAATGTATTGATTAATCTGTGGTCAACAGTTCCAATATCAGCTGCTTTGAGGTAACATTAATATTGTAAAAGCAAAATACAAATTTTGAACATTTTTATTGATTAAAGCAAAATGAATATACAATCTACAGCTTTATACAGATGCTATTTCAAAAGTAATTTGAGAATAGGATTGGCAAAGAAAGTAAACATTTACTGAATTCTTTAACATTATGCCAAGATATTTTTATAAAAAAAGTTTTCATTTATTTTTATTTATTTGAAAGGTAGACCAAGAGCTCCCATCTGTTGGTTCACCCCCCGAATGCCCATGAGAGTTGGGGCTGGGCCAAGTAGCAGCCAGGAGCTTAGAACTCCATCCAGGTCTCCCACATGGTTAGCAGGGACCCTTGACTTGAGTCATCATCTGCTGCCTCTCAGAGTGTATATTAGGAAGCTGGAAATCAGGAGCAGAACCCAGATTCAAACCCAAGCACATCGATATTGGATGCAGGCATCCAAAGCAGCATCTTAACCACTGTGCCAAATGCCTATCTCCCTAAACAACATTTTATTTATTTATTTTATTTTATTTTTTGGACAGGCAGAGTGGACAGTGAGAGAGAGAGAAAGACAGAGAGAAAGGTCTTCCTTTTCTGTTGGTTCACCCCAGCAATGGCTGCTGAGGCCCGGCTCGCTGCGCTGATCTGAAGCCAGGAGCCAGGTGCTTCTCCTGGTCTCCCATGCGGGTGCAGGGCCAAGGACCTGGACCATCCTCCACTGCACTCCCGGGCCACAGCAGAGAGCTGGACTGGAAGAGGAGCGACTGGGACAGATCCGGCTGCAGGCGGAGGGTTAGCCTATTGAGCCATGGTGCAGGCCCCTAAACGACATTTTAAAAACCTTTTAGCAGGGAAGGCTGGTATTTAGTGCAGCGAGATGCCAACTGGGATGCCCATGCCACATACTGGAGTGCCTGGGTTCATGTCTAGGCTCTGCTACTGATCTCAGCCATTCCTATTAACAGGCACCTGTAGGAGGCAGCAGATGAGGGTCCAGGTACTTGAATCCTTTCCACTCTCTTAGAATACTCAGAATTCTAAGCTCCTGGTTTCAACCTGGCCCAACCCCAACTGCTGTGGCCATCTGGGGTTGAACCAGCAGTTGGAAGATTTCTGACTGTTGCCCCTCCCTCATCTATCTTTTTCAAAAGTTAAAAAAAAAAATAAAACATATTACTTTGTTATTTCATTCATTCATACATTTAGCAAATATTAATGGGATGTGTTTATTTCTGGTAAAATATTAATGAAATATCCAAGATATCTGTCTTTGTGGAACTCACTCATGTTAGGAAAAAATTCTACAATGAACACTAAATATAATGAAATTTTAGGTACAATAAAGATGCACAGAGACAATGGCAGAGTCTTTTTGTTTCTCAAGAGTACAATAGAAAGGATATGTGAGTATGCTCCTGAATGAAGGCAGGGATGGAGCTATGTGAATCTCTGGAGGTGGAATGCTTGAAGTAGAGGGCACAGAAAATGCAAGGCATCAAGGTGGAATTATGGCACTGTCTATAGCTATAACAAAAAGAGTCATGGCGAAGTCAGCAATCAGAGAGTAGAAAAAGATGGGCTAGAAAAAGTTCACATCTTACAGGGCCTTGCAGACCATGGAAAAAGCTCTGGATTTTATTGCAAGTGGGACACGAAACATTTGGTTTGTGAAGTAGGCTATGATTCCCATGTTCTAACACCATCAACACCACCAGGTGAACAGTCTGTAGGGGACAGGAAGGAATAGAGGGAAATAGGTTAAGAGGCTGGATGATAGCTGGCATGGGAAGACAACGGCTGATCCAGGACAACAAAAACTTTGAAGTGTGGGGAACTTGTCAGATCTGGATGGTAAAGTTCATTGACTTGCTGAATATAAATTCATTGAAGAAAAGAGATAAAGATCAAGAACAACCTTCAAGTTAGGGGTCTGGACACTGGTGAACTGTTATCAAAATGAGGAAACCTCAGAAGAGCAGCTACAGCACAGATGTGACTTGGAGTTCTGATTTCTGCATCTTTATTGTTCTGTTGAGATGTCAAGGAGATAGTTAGAGAAATGCATTTGGAGTTCAGAACACAGACTGGAGATGAGATTTAAATTTGACAGCATTTGTTTATTGATAGCAGTTACATTCATGAGAAATGACATCATCTAAGAAATTCCAGGTATGTAACAATTTTTAGAAGTGAGGTTCTCAGTCAAGAAAAGTGCATCACATAAGATGGAGAAGAGAACAGTGGGCCCTGCCATGGGAACCAAGTGATGAAATCAGGGAGGAGGAAGTGATAGATCAGCCAAAATGAGAAGCCAGGTAAAGCTTCAGCAGTAAAGAGTTGCACAGGATTAAGAACTGGACTCCTATATGTTTTGATGTTTTAAACAGATGAAGAACTTGTAATTGAGAGAGGCTAATTAATTTTCTCAAATTATGCATCTCATATGTCATACAGATGGGACTCGTACAGGTGCTATCCAATTCACAAGGTCATGGTTTCCATATTTTCAAACAGTGTGTGTGTATTTAAATATAAAGATGAAAGCTATTAATAGAAACATGCGTTGTGAAAATTTAAGATTAATCATCACAATTGGGGCCACTCTATTACAGAAAAAAAATTTAACAATGAATTAACAGTCACAGTTTCGGGGAAAAAATACATGATTTCACGAAGACACTTGTCCTTACCACAATTCATCTGTACTGTCAATTGTCAGAACCACTCGTCATTGTATAGTAAAATTGTTGATATAGGCTTTCAGTCTGTCCTCAAAATAAATTGATTAGTATATCATATAGATTGCTATGCTTAGACATCTTAACTCAGTGACAAAATATTTGAGCATGCCTATATGAGGGCACTTCAAAAATTTCAAAGAAAATGAAATTAAAGATAAATTTATTGTTGCAAACAATGTTTTAAATTTATGTATAGTTTTGCATGATATGTATTTCTAGAGGTCTGCATAATATGAGGACCTCTAGGATACTATGCTGTGAGCAAGAATTTGTATAATTCTAAAGGCACAGACAATTGCTGTAAAATGTTTGATGCCAAGGCTTATTTTATGTGTAGTGACCAAAGCTGAGGCAGCTTTTGGTGTGGAATCACTTGCTATTGCCTAAAACCATAAAATATTTGGCAGCCAAAAGCTGCCATACGGAGAGACAAAGCCTACTCCTCTACTAGGCAAACATCACGCAATGAGTCCCTGCCATTCTCTGTGTATTACAGCAGATTTGTAAATCTACTAAACCAAATTTAGTTTGTTATTCTGGCTAAAATAAAGCTTTTAAAAATAATTTATCAATACATTTTTCAGAATAAATTCTTCAACTTAGAAGGATATTACACAAAATGTGACTTGATTTAATAATCTCTTTGGTCTGTGAGCTCTGGGAAAACAACAGTGATGAGAAAGACATAAATGGTTACATTTTTCTGGGGTTTGAATGTGTCATTCCACAATCAAGAGTGCTTTTTTTCTTTCAGAATTTACCCTAAAGTATACTACATAACATATTTAGTGTTGGTGCATACAAATGCCAAGTTCATGACCAGTATTAGCAGAACAAAGTAAAATCTGTCATAGGCAAACACATGCAATAGTATCGGACATATACTCATTTATGTAAAATGCACACATATGTGTCATGAGCAAAGGTCATGTAATGTACTAACTCACTTTTTAAAAGTAAGTAGTGGCCGGCACCGTGGCTCACTAGGCTAATCCTCCGCCTTGCGGCGCCAGCACACCGGGTTCTAGTCCCGGTCGGGGCACCAGATTCTGTCCCGGTTGCCCCTCTTCCAGGCCAGCTCTCTGCTGTGGCCAGGGAGTGCAGTGGAGGATGGCCCAAGTACTTGGGCCCTGCACCCCATGGGAGACCAGGATAAGTACCTGGCTCCTGCCATCGGATCAGCGCGGTGCGCCAGCCGCGGCGGCCATTGGAGGGTGAACCAATGGCAAAGGAAGACCTTTCTCTCTCTCTCTCTCTCACTGTCCACTCTGCCTGTCAAAAAAAAAAAAAAAAAAAGTAAGTAGTATTTATAAAAACATCTTTAAAATTATAAATGAGTCTTACTTTTGAATCTTTAAATTCTTCTGGGCCAGCTTCAAGTTAATGCAAATATTTCTTCCAAGATTTTAGGTGGGGAACATAAGTATTAACAATTATTGCTATCAGTCTTCATATACCTAAAATTGAACATTTCTAGTAAATAGACAAAGAGTTTAATTCATTATTTTACAGAGCAGTGCTTCCCATGTTTATATTGACTAAAATATATCCTCCTATGGTTTCTATTCATCAAATAAAATCAACCAACATTCTTCATGAAGGCCTTCTGATTCCAAAGGCAGTTTATATTACTTCCAATTGGAATAGACAGCTAGGGAATGTGTGCCCGGATCACCTAATTTTCTGAGAATTGTTTCTCCTCTACCTTCTAGCCTTGTACGGACACTTCTTCTGTGCTGGGACAATAGGACCCTTCCCTGGGGCTCTTAATGCTAGAACCACATCACAGGTGAGTGCAGGTATGAGTTGTCAAGTTCAGAGATCCTTCCCATGGAAGGAACATTTGACATGAGAGAAGGAGAATAAAAGGGAGACAAGGAGAAACTGGGACCTAACAAATGTTTACGGTATCCTGAAGGTGTTTCCACTTTCATTACTGGCAACCTTTAGCCCAGTGAATCCCTGCCTTGGATTTCCATATAATACTCCACAATTCTGAAAGTAAATTTCTCCTTTTCCTTAAGTTGATTCAACTGTGCCTCCACAGGTTGTAGCCAAGAGTTCCTAACACAAGGGGTTCTCAAAGAGTTCATAGAAAATATATACCATGAACAAAACCACACATGGATTTAAACATCTTTACAGTTTATTTATTTATTTGTTAGGTGCAGAGACGGACAGACACACACACGCACACACACAACACAACACACAGGGGAGAGAAGAGTGAGGAGAGACATCTCCTAACCTCTGGTACGCTCCCCAAATGCTTACAACGGTCACGGCTGGATCAGGCTGAAACTGGGAGCTAGGAACCCAGTTCAGTTCTCCCAGGCTGGTGGCAGGGACCCAACCCCTTGAGCCGTCAACTGCTGCCTTCCAGGGTGTGTATCAGCAAGGAGCTGGAATCAGGAGTGGAGCCAAGACTTGAATGCAGAGATGCTGAATATAGGGATTCCCCAAGCAGAATCTTAATGGCTGTGTAAAATACCTGCTCAACTTCAAAATTTTTGCACCAAAAAATCTTTTAGTTCAGTTTTACATGAATTTTTTTGAAGCATCCTCATACATTTAAAAGCTCACATAAAGTAGTGTAGCCCAGGTCTCCAATTCAGGCAACACCATCAACCATGTCACTTTTACAAATCCTCAGAATTCAAATTCCTATGTCATTTGTGTTCTACCAGTCCCAATTTGCTACTTCCTCTATGTAAGGAGTTTAGAGTGAACAAAGGAGAGGCAAGAGGTATATGGCTACACCTAAACCTGGGATTGAACATTATATTTACTCTCAGATAAATTTGGCTGTAGTTTGTAAATGAAGAGTAAGAAAGGGTGAGGGTGAAAGAGCACAGGAAAGTGCAGAATAAGGAATACCAAACAGAAGGAGTGAAAAATTAAGTTTTTTTCACCAGTGTATATAAGTTTGGCTATGAACAGACATGTCCAAATCCAGTTAATTAGGGGACAAGCCCAGGGAACAGGTGATGAATACTCTGGAGTCCTCTTATAGACTTTCCCAGGCAATAACAGCACTAGCAGCGGCCATCTGTGGGCTCTTCCACGTGCCAGCTACTGGGTTCAGTGTTTTCATACGTTATCTTGTTAATTCCTTGGCTTAGACATCTTTTGGGTATGTTCAGAAGAATAAAAAGACTGCAAGTTATTCCCTGGAGGCTTTCAGTATGGAGTATGGCTTCGGGTGGCAATTGAGAAAAAGGATTCTTTGCTGTCTGCCAAGCTAAGTTCAGGGGAAGAACTGTAAGTGAGAATGGAGGAAGATGGCTCCCTGTGGGAACCCACTGAACTCTGCTGGACTGAGAGGAGAGGAATATAGCCAAGTAGTGAATGCTGACCTAGTACTTAGCAGTCAACAAAATATAAGAATATGTCCAAAGTTATTCTAATTTTCAATAAAGAGTGAAAATAAAAAGGCATCACTCTCCCAGAAAAACCTAAAAGAAAACAACAAAACACCATGAGGATCACACTAAAGTTTTCAGGATTATTCACTAAGAAACACTCCTGAGTCTACCATAGAATTATTATTTATAAGTTTCTCTTCTTAAATTATTATTGCCATACAACCTTTAGACAGCATAAATAGTAAAAGTAACCCAGCATATCATAATAGTTTTTAAAAATTAGTAAAGAAAATGAGGTTCAAAAAAGGATGTAATCATTTTAAAGAATAAAAAAGCAATTATATTACTATAGATCACTTGGTTTATGTTAATTATAAACTTAAAAGGAAGAATGAAATAAAGGTATTGAATTTAAAGAGACAAAATATTAAAAATACAACACAGGGGATAACTTTTGGCCAATACCTGTCAGATACCAAAATGTAATAATTGGCTCCAAAAAGATGAAATCCCTCTTCTTTCAGTAGACTTTCAATCATCTGTTTTTAAGCATGTCAGTTTTCTTTATTTAAAAAAGTTGTTACCACAGTTTATAAACTTGAAAGGAGCAAAACAAAGAGAAAAAGGATTTATAAAAATTTCAGAGTATATTTTATTCCTGAATCACCACACTAGACAAAATACTCTCAAAATTCTGAACTCATCATTATAAGTACAAATCTTCTGATATATATACACTTTTTTTTTATCAAGTACAACTTTATGTTTTAGGAACATCTGTCTCTACACCATAGAATAAAATCAACAGGAATATACTATCTTAAATACTTGAGCAAAACTCAGTAAAAGATACAGTAGGCAAACATTGTGGTCGGCTCAGCAGTGATTACCAACTCATGCTCCAAATTCACTATAAAATGAAAATCAATATTTCCACAAGTTCCTGCAACATAAAAGATAACCTTCATTGATTTTTCTAGACTTAGGCCTCTCTGATAAAATCTAATATAAATTTTCAACCATGAGGATTTGGATCAGAGCAGGGGTGATAAGTCCTGCACATCTCTTAAGAGGTGGAGAATTTTTTTTTTTAAAGTGCACGTTCATACTATTTATAATTTGCCCTGTGCAAGTGAAAGCCTTTTCCACCAGTGCTATCAGGAATCTCTTCTAATTTTTATTACTGTGAGGCTAAAGCCTGTTCCAGATAATTTGGAAATTTCAGGGGAGTTGTGATAGGGCTGATGGTGCAGCCCTGGCTGACTTGAGAAAGGAGCTAACCGGTAATAGCCTCCATGGCTGTGCTGATTAAATGTTGCCATAGATGAAAGGCCTGCCATTGCCGCAATAAATTAACCAATCACACAAATCCCAAGTCAGTGCTAATCCTTCCTTGATACTCTGATCCTCTGATCAGCTCAAGGAGGTAAAGAAACTGGCTTGTGACGCTTGGTGCTCTAACCCCTGGATTTCATGTACACAACGAGCTAATGATATCTTGCTGACCAGTTCAATGGGATGAACTTCTCTCACAACCCTTAGGGAACACCACGGCCTTCTCAGGAAAAAAAAAAAAAAAAAAAAAGAAAGAAAGAAAGAAAGAAAAAAAAAAGAAGGGAAAAAGGGCAAAAATAAAAACTGAGAAACAGATGGGAGGTTTTGTGTTTTACTATGATACTGCAGGCAAACTATCCAGCACTTGTTAACTAAAATAATCATGCAGGCAGGACCAAAGTATGACATGTTTTCTATCATTTAGTTGTGGATAAAGAGTCACAAAAGGACAAAGATCAAATAGAAGTGGGAATACTGAAGAATGCCAACTGAGGAGAGTGGCATTTCAAGAGAGCAATATGGCCATATTTTATTCCGTCTTTGGTTCAATTTGAAGCAGCTCCCCAATGAGTATTCTGCATTTTCAGTAGGTCTTCATTTTGGATTTCTGTAAAATCTGCTATAGATGCCATCTATGTTCCATAGCAATGCTAGTGTGATTAGGATCTGATTTAGGCATAGACTCATTTAATCAATTAGCAGAAGGTCTGACCACATGCAGTGTCTTCTTGTTAATTATGTGAGGGCTGCCTCTGCAACAGAGTTCCTGAAATTGAGTCTGTGAAGGAGGCATTAGTGGACTTTGTAATTGGGGAAAGTTTTTTTGTATATAGTAATTGGTTGCTAGAAGGAAGAAGGCTCTAGGGTTTTCCTCCAGGGTTTCACACATAAAGAGTTTTTGAAAGGACTTGATTATCTTTCTTGGTCAGTCCCAAGAAATTAAAACTAATTCTTTTATAAGGGAGATGCAAGAACAAGGAAGAAGATGTAGAAAATCCACATTTTAGAAATACAACTAGAATTTTATTTAAAATGAGATGCTGTGAGGTGAGCCAAGATAATTTTGTGAACATACATTGAATTATTGTATTTTTTGAAGAGCAATGGAAGGAAGAATTGATCATTTGTCCCAAAAGTTAATTTTAAAAATCTTCTACCTGGTCGGTAAAATTTAATCACATTTAAGCAATTTGATGGAGCAATGCTAAGAGACTGTGAATATAATTTGGCAAGCGGATATTCCAAGTTTAAAATGCATTCATTGTGACAGATAAAAAGGCTTTTATAAAAATAACAGTAATTCAGATCAGTTCTCTTTCTATAACTTCCCTGGATTTTTAACCATCCTGTCATTCACCTTCTCTTTTATTTACATGATGATTGTGTATATGTCGTTCAGCTTTCTCAAGTGATCTTCCCAAAGGCGGTGCTCCCCACTGCTGGACTCAGAGCGAGCAAGAGCTTGGTTGTAAGGAGCAGGTCTCCCGGGAATTAATTAGTCAGAACACTGCAAGCACACAGCTTACTCCCTGCAAGGCATTCTGGGCCAACAGTGCAGAATAACACAGCTATTTCTGACCAAAAAGATGAAGCAGGAGAAGAAAAAAAAAGAACTTTTTTTCCCTAAGAACAACAGATGTTGTAACAGTCCAGAGAGGTACTAAAGTAAGTTTTATGCAGCAGAATAACAGGTTTGGAAGGCACTTAAACGACGATTCCCTGTAGAATTTAATTCTTCTGAGTTCACCTCTGATGTCTAAAACCTGCAGTATCTGTTTGAATTTACTATTTATCCTCATTAATATTCTTATATAGTGTAGTTATAGCACAACTGTATTCACTATCATTCTGAAATGAAAGACACTACTCATGGGAAAAATAAAATAGGAGATTATTTAAAAGACATTGTGCTATACACAGATTTTCTTACTAAGGAGAAGGAAAAAACTCAGATATAATATTGTGCTATTCTTTAAAGGTATGTTGATAGTACCATTATTATTATTACTACTACTACTACTATTATAATTATATGCACTGAATAGAACAAAAAACAAGGAAAATAAATTTTACAAAGAAAATAATATTGTTCTCTGTAGTATTCACTGACTATTGTCATTAAGAAACTTGTTCTCTCATCTAGTGTGAATGAGATAGACATGGTAAGTTTACCAGAAAAATCGTACAGGTGAAAGATTCTACTCTGCACTCTTTCGCTTGCTAATACACACACCTGTGACCTTGTAAATGATAAATACTTGAAACATCATCTCTATACCCTTAGTTTTATATAAATAGGAATACTTCAGCTCTTAACATTACTTTTACCCAAATTATGTGAACCTCTAAGATGATAAGCAATATACTTTTATAGAAAGAAAAACAGCATTTTAAAAACAGACCACGGCAGTCCTTGCCAATTCACTTTTTTCCTGATGTTCAGTGATGTTCAACAGAAACTAGACATAACAGGGCCCTCACATTCAACTCCAGCCAAAAATTATCCCCTGATAATAACCCTCTCTTTTCCCACAGACTTCAGCGTAGGACTTTCCTATAGGCTAGCCGACAGTAAGGATGCAGCAATTACACCAAAGAGGTATCTCAGGAAATTGAAGCACAAATTTATGAGTCAGAAAAATGGAAATGTTTCAAGGTGCAGTTTCAGTTCTATCTTGTAAAAACCAAAACAAAACACAAACCAAAAAAAAAAAAAAACACACACACACAAACCGACACTAACTATTTTTCACCTTTTGGAGCAGAGAAGCAGGAAGAAATAGACAGAATATGACCATTCCATTCCTGATTGTCATATGCTGAAAGTCACCACAGATACTAATTATCTTGCTTAATTGAGATTTTAGAGTCTCAAGCCCACTCTTCCAACTGCTTTATCTATTCAAAAATCTTGTAATTATTTTAAAAAAAATGAAGGCAAGGAACTGATAATCAGACTACCTTTTCTATTGTAAGCTGCATTATAGGATGATTAGATAGCAAGACATAAATTATTTAACTATCATGAACTCTTTTCTCACCACTGATATATACAAGAAGCTTTATATCAAAAATTAGATCAATACACTTTCAGGAGCTTTAGGTTTGATGCTAACCTTGCAAAGGTTTTTCAAGACAGAAGTAGAATATCTTCATTTCCTAGGTATAGAATACCAGAATAACCAGGGAGAATGCTAATCTCTGAAACTAGGATAGAAACTGCGATGGTACCAGTAGAAACGAACCTTTCACTATAAACATGCTTTCTTCCCTTTCCCTCCCCTTCTCCCTTCATCCTTTGTCTCCCCCTCCCTTCTTCATCCCCCTCCCTTTTTGTTTCCATCTTTCTATCTTTTCTTCCTTGGTTGGAAAATGCAGAGGGTGAAGGAAAAAGAGAATGACAGAAACCTTTTAGTTTTCCTCTGAGTTTGCTGTGTATTTTATCTTCTCCCTACTCTTGGCGACTTTCTCTTCATTCATTTTTTCACTCCATTTGACCAACGAGACCAGACGTGAAGTGGTCAGGGACCCAAGCATGTTTTCACTCATAATTTACAGCTTGCTCTTCCATTCTGACATGGATACTACCATTTGTCTTAAGATTTAACACACTCTACAGAAGTAAGGTCTACTTAACACTGAAACACTTCACTCCCCATTATACAATTGGTCATTTCTTTTTGTTTATTTTTTTGAGATAAAAGATGATACATTAGGTAAGTTTGTTTGCTTTGCATCCTCCTCACTGAATCATGTTATTTATTTATTTTTTGACAGGCAGAGTGGACAGTGAGAGAGAGAGAGAGAAAGGTCTTCCTTTGCCATTGGTTCACCCTCCAATGGCCGCCGTGGCTGGCACCACGCTGATCCAAAGCCAGAAGCCAGGTGCTTCTCCTGGTCTCCCTTGGGGTGCAGGGCCCAAGCACTTGGGCCATCCTCCACTGCACTCCCAGGCCACAGCAGAGAGCTGGCCTGGAAGAGCGGCAATCAGGACAGAATCCGGCGCCCTGACCGGGACTAGAACTCAGTGTGGTGTGCCGGCACCGCAGGCGGAGGATTAGCCTATTGAGCCGCGGCGCCGGCCTGAATCATGTTATTTTAGAATACATATAATACACACATATATTAGATGATAACTGAAGCCAATAGAAGCTACTAGATCATATGGTTCTCTTTTGAGATTTACTCATGAGGAATACATAGATGACAAATTTTAGCAGTAAAGAAAGATTACGCGCTGAAAACCAGTAAGAGAGATGATATTAACCAAGAAGGTGACAAAAATATTACCAAACAAAATCATGGTGTTCAATGTTCTCTATCTCATCCCCATTGAACAGAAAACAAAGTCTAAGCCTGAAAACTTCAGGACACCTTCTGGACCTCCCTTATTTTAAGTGGCACTGCACTCAACATAGCTTGTACTTGCCCCAAACAGTTCTTTGTTTCATGCCTTCATGTCTTTGTATAAGCTGTTGCTTCTACCTGGAATTTGCATTCCCAATTTATTTTCTGTTGTAAATTCATCCTTCAAAACTTCTTAAAATCGTCCTCTGGAAGCCCACCTTGGGCATTTGAGAAGGTCTAATGTTTAAGCTTCACATGTACCCTCTGTGGATAATTGCTGTTTATGGCTGCCTACCTACCTCTTTTTGGGTAATCCCTTCATGGAACACACACTAGAATATGAAGGAAGCTAGGGGTCCTACTTCTCTCATCTAGTGGCAGATAGGTTAACCAAGCTAGACTGATAGGCTACTCCCTCCCTGCATGGAAATTCTGAACAAAGAGAGAAAAGGACCAAAGCTAGTTGAAGATCACTCTTGCCTGTGAAAGTGTTGATATACCTCTTACTATAATCCACTGCTCATGCTCCAATTTCCTGAATTCTTCTCCTTTTCTAAACCTAGTTCTCTGATGTCCCATAAATCCTGTGACCACACCCTTCTGCACTATATCCTCTCCATAACATCTGTTTCTATATAATTTATGTAGAGGCTGTTTCTACTGTTTTTTTTTTTTATTGTATTTATTTGACAGAGAGACAGAGCTCCCATCTGTTGATTCATTCTCCAGAAACCTGCAAAGGCCTGGATGGGTCCAAAACCAGGAGGTGGGAACTCAATACAGGTTGCCCATGTATGTGGCAGAAATGCAATCATTTTAATCATCACCACTGCCTCATACAGTCTGCTTTAACAGGAAGTGTGAGTTAGGAGTCAGAGGTAGTTATCCAATCCAGGTCCTCTGAAACAGGACAATATCATATTTGCTGGGCTAAACACTCACTCTACTTATTTAAAAATTTTTATTCATGTATATATGTTTCAATTAGAAATAATTTTTAGTACTATAGCTTTATATTTACATATCTATTTCTGTCATCAGATTGAGCTCCTGAGAGCAGACTAGACTTAAATTATTTATCTACCCTCAGACTTTTGCATAGTGCCTGCATTAAAGGGAGGGTTCAGAAAAGTGTTTTGTGAATTAATGGAAGACTCAACAAGTAAATCATAATGAATGTGAATGCTGAAGGCCATTATTAAAATATAAAACAACTGTGGAGAGGGAGTAAAAAAATATAGTTGAGCGTTTTGAAGCCAGACTCTAAGTTCAAATCCTTGCTTTGCATTTTATGTGTGTGTGTGTGTAAAACACTAAACTTGGTTCCTTGAACTAAAAATATTAACTATTAATATTTAGCCTATTAATAAAATTACTATGTGCTAGAATTGTTAGTTTTTACAATTTAGAGCTGAGCTATTTAAAATAATAAATATTTAATCTAGCCTGAAAACTTTAAAAAGGTAATTTGAACAATACTACCATACTAAAGAAAACTGCTCTCTGTTTCAAAAGAATGATCAAACTAAAATGTATTGTCTAATTCTTTTGGTGTGAACAATATTCTAGAAATTATTTTTTTGAGATATTGGCACAATACTGTTCTCAAACACAAGAGCCTGCAACTACAAGAAGGGTTACTACCCTGAAATTAGGCAGGCTAGCTGGAAGTCAGACAGCCTCGTAGGAAAAGAGACGGGACGATTTAAAAGGAATAACCCAGGCATTTTAGTTTAAAGGCGTCTTTAAAGATCTTACTGCATTCTTTGTCAACGAACAAGGTAATCAAAATTTAAAGTTTTTACTACAATAACCCCGGAGCCCCTGGAGAATACTCAGTGAAATATGAGAGCAGTTTTAATACCTGGAAGCTCTGCTGCATTATGGTGAGGTCAGCTGAGGAGCACCGTTGAGACTCGAGGCCATAGTGACTCCATATGGAGCCACAGAGCGGCTAAAGTAATAAACTCTCCCACGATGATTTCTTTGCTCTTTGCAGTGCTAATGTAGACTGACAGTCACTCATCTTTCAGGGATTTTTTTTTTACACAAAAAATCATGGGTTTTTGTCAACGATGTTTAAGATCTACAAATTCAAGGAAAGCACTGGCCCAACCAACAAAGTTGTGTGCATGTGTGTGTTTGTAATATTTTAATATATAAACTGATGGGCATTCTGTAGCCCTGGACTTGGGCACAAAGATATTTTCCTTTTTTCCCCCTTCTTGGAATAGAATATTCACTGAAGAGAAGCTGGCATTAGCTTACGTGGTAATAAGATGACTCTAAATGAGGCATCTGAGGACAGAAACATTAGAAATTGGGGACAGCTGCGGACAGCAGATTTGGGACACCGGTATCATGTATGTAACAAATCTTTATTAATAAGTACATTAAATCCCATATTTTTCATTTATAACTGCTGCATAATTTCCTGTTAACACTTCATGTAAATTCCAGATAAGGTAATAATTTTTTTTTCAGAATTCTATTTCTGTTTCATTATATGTTCTATACTCTGCCCCACAGGTCAGTTGCATGATTGAAGTATTATGGCTCATTAAAATTCCACTAGTTAAAACATGGAGACAGAATTTTGGTAATTCTTTTCTCCATTAACTAGAATTAACTATTCCAATACATTCCTGGACTCCCTGAAGCTCATAATTTATGTATACATATCCACGCACATCTATGCCATTAACAAGTTCTTAAATACATACACATATAAGAAGCCTATGCAACAGAGATATGTGCTGGTCAAGGGGTCTCGATGTCCTAAACAGAAAGCTCTTATCTTTCTTTTGCTCCAGTGGCTGAAAATCCTTGCCCCACCACCTCCCAGTTCAGTATTTCTAGCTAGCAGCTGCTATCAGAAACCTAAATAACAAAAATATGCAAACTTGCACACTAATTCCCTTTGGAGATAGATCTTGGCTGCAGCCCTGTCATAAATCAGAGAATTTCGATATGAAATGAGGCAAGCAGCTCTAATCATTTCTGCATTTCAAATTGGATCACTGGCTCAATCACTGGGCTTTTTTAAACTGCTTGCCTAAGAGCAAATGTGAGGCGGGAGATAATTCTGAAGACATCTCTTCTTTTGTGGCCGTAGAACTCTTTTAACTGTTTCAAGACTGAAGGCCACATTTCAGTGATAATAGCACAAATCTGGTGAGAGAGATATGGATCCTTCAAGACATCTCCCTCCTCTTTCAACTCACAGAATTCCATCAATATCTGCATATATTATATATATTAATATATGTGTGTGCATATGGGTTTTGTGTGCCTAAAAAAGAAAGTGAGAGAAAAAAAATAGGAGGAGAAACATCTGACATATACCCACAGTCTATTTCTCCTTAGAATTTCCTGTTTTTGACAGAAGACAGGTTTCAATTGCACTATGAGATGGTTAACATTTTTAAACTGGGAAAATGTATTTCAAATCAAATGAAACTGTACCAAAATGTGAAAGACGTTGGGGTTTCAAGGATGGCCTGCCAATTTGGCCACCCCTCAATAGCCAAATAAGACAAGCAAAGTCCTTTAGCCTTCCCAAATGATTTTTAAATTCTTACTATGATTGCATTTTTATATTTTCACATCTCAGATAACCCTTTCTAAACAATGTACAAATGGGGAAAAAGAAGCAAAAAATGTCTCTCAGGCAATTACTGAGAGTAAAGAATCCTCTTGACCTTCTGATATTTTTGGTTTGAGTCCCCCCTTCTTTCTCATCCAAATGATACTAATGTCTTGTTGCAGGTTTCCCGTGCTCACTACAGTGCTTTGAAATGGAAGTGAACTCTATTTTTCAGAGGATTTTGTAACACCTTATAAACCTAATAGTGATCTGCTGAAATATTAAAGCTAAGCTGTTTTGTGTTTTGAGAAAAGAATGAAAGTGTTTATCAAATGTCTCTGACACAGTTACCAAACAAAATGATTCATCTGGTGTTTATTTTTCTGTTATAATTTCACCTTTCAATAGCTGATCTTATAATTCACTTCTGAGAACTCAGAATACCAAATTTATCCTTTTCTTTTTATTAATTTTGTGAATTGGTAGAGTGTCAATATTATGCTGGTACAGGTGTTGAAGGACTTTAATAACATTATTTATATTCTAATGACAGTCTAATAAGTGAGGATATTAGAAGGCATTTTATGTATCAGTTGTATTTCTTTTCATCAACATAAGACTGCATTTTTGTAGCATACTTTAAGATTCATTAAGATACAAACTTTAGGAAAAATTTAAAATCATACAGAAAACATAAGCCTTTAAATAAAATTTTTACAATGTGACCTTTTAGCATCTATGATTTTTTTGGCATACAAGTTTAGAAATATATTAAAAAATCAAAGCACTGACATTTTCCCAATACAGTTATTAAAAACTATATTTACCATCTATGTACGCCCCATGGTTATAAGAATGGGGGAGTAATACGTTTTTAAGAAAAATTAAACCCTATTTTCAATAAACATATTCTGTGACTAAAAATGATCTTTAAAATGCTAAAGTAATCCAACACATAATGCAAAATCATTTAGGTGTCACATGATAGTTGCTGTTTTTTTTTTTCCTCCATATAATTCAAGGAGAATCCACAATGTTTTAGGAAGTTCTAAAAATTGTATCTTTAAAAGCGTATTGTTTACAGCCCAGTTTGTGGCTTCCACAAAGAAGAAAAATATTAGAATCAGTATACTATTTAGAGCCTAAATTTACCTTTTTTTCCCTTTACCTGAAAATATTCAGCTAAGGCTTCATGTTTTGAAGGAGAGTTAAGTCTGAAACTGAAGCTATTTTAAGAGATGGGGGTGGTTGTTACCCCACTAACTTATCTACCCACAACTGATAAATACTTAGAATAACCTCACCTTATCCCTCTAATCCCTCCTATTTTTATTTTCCTGGATAGGTCCCAAACTACTAATACCATGGCAGAACTATACTCTCAAGTCTGATACGCTTATTACTAAAGTGCACCATGTGTCTGTGTAAAGTGATTGAGTGGCAGCTGGTAAAAAGTTAGCTACACTTCCAGCATGGGTTTTTATGAACACATATACTTTTCCCACATACACTTTTTTGTCTACTGCTACATGAAGTTCTTCCAGGTAATGTCTCAAACTACCATGTCGACCCAAGACATCCATCATAGGGACTCTTCAAGTTTCAGGTAAAATATTTCCCTTCTTCAAATTAAATCTCTTACTCAAAAACACCTCTGTCTATACTGATGGCTCCCAAAACCATTGATCATAGTCCAAAGTAAAACAGTACAGCACCCTAAGGATAAAATAAACATAGCATTTTTAATATGTAGTGTCTCCAAACAATGACACTGAAAAACAGTTAATAAAACTATAGTATGACCATATGCTAGATGCTATATGGCACAGGCATTTTGGCCCTAAATAATGAAATGATTATCTTGCACAAGTCCCCTATCTGAAGAATACAGGATAATAATTTTATATGGCTGGAATATATTAGAGGCAGTTTCTTAGCTTTAGCACATCCCATATCATTGGAAAACTGAATTACAATATGATTCTGTGGAAACAAAAAACAGCCCCTCACTAGCAGTGCTACAGTAGAAAAGAGAAGCAGAAGTACACAAGCCTAGCTCAACAGAAAACCAAGGCAGAATAAAAAAATAAATGAGCAGGAAGGAAGCACTCAGAAGCTAATTTGAAAAGGAAAGGGGAAACAGCATATTTGTAAATAAACATATCAGAAGATTAGTTAAAGGGAAAGCGCCAAGAATGGGAAGAATACGAATGGCACTAGAAATGATAGGAGAAAAGGGATAAGGCAAATGATATGTTTGTAAGCATAAAACTTAAAGCTAAATAGAAATGGCAACATCAAATAAAGTTGATTTAGAAAACAATAGTACCATTCTGTATTAATATAAATATCACAATAATGTCTCTTAAACATCCCACTGTATGAAATTTAGATTCTATGTTAAACAGATCCTTAATTTTTCTTAAATTTAGGTTTTATTGAGCTTTGTTGGAAATAGTAGTTTTAATTGCAGAACTTATTTTTTTCTGAATATAAAGACATACTTCTATATGAGAAGCATTGTCAAAGTGGCTTTCTTATTTAAACTAAAGAAAAATACTATTACATGCACTTAACAAAGTCTGGATGATCTATGGAAAAAAATTGGGATTACAGGACAGTCACTCAAACTGTGATCAAATGACAGTCTGCTACAACTGTAATGCTGCAAGACTCTTAGATAAATATTGATTGTAAATTGTCAGGTGGAACTGAATAATAGGAAATCTGAAGGGTGCTCCATGGAGTTCAGATTCTCAGGACTACTGGGGTTTGTCTCACTCACTCTCCATTGAGCTTTCATCTTTTCGGTTGGCTCTCCAGGCTAACTGCTTTGTAACATGTTTGAGCTACTAAAGGTTTTAAAACATAATGGGATTAAGGATCCTTAACTCTCATTCCACTGTGTAAACTATGGATCAGGCATTTCCTGACTCCAGTCTGTGACCATATTCTCAACAGGTCAATGAGGAGGGAGGACCAAGCCGACCTATCATCAGCTGTCACCCAAACTTGCCCCCTGACTGGCCTGACATACATCCTTACTCTAAGAATTTAGTAAAAGACTATCTTAAATGGCATCCTGCCTGTGCGGAGGCAGGGTGGTTAATCTTTGACAAAAGAGCATTCACATGTCAACAAAACAAATACCTAATGGAAGGCCCTACTGCACAAGAATAAAGTAGGCCATTCAAGCTGCCAATAAAAAAGAAATTTGGAAAAGATTGAAAGTTTGATTCCAGCATAATCATTTCCACCAAGATTGAAGTCTAACCCAAACCCTACTGCTCCTCCTACAGCCCCAAACTGAGACTACATGAGGCCCCCAAGGGTCAACGGCAAGAGGCTTGTGTCATGAAATGCTTTCAAACTTGAATAAGGGAGAATGGAAATCAAAACACTGTTTTACTTTGACATGACTCTTTCCTAAATAAATTCCATGTCATAACTGTGTGCTTTTGAAAAACTGTGAAGATTATTAGAAGAAAAAAAAATGATGTTGATCTTCCAATCACTCAATTCCCTCTACATTTGCCATGAGAATTCTTTCTTTTCCATACAGTGTGAGTATTGGTGAGTAATCGGAAACAGGGCTGACTATCTCAAGAGCACTCATGTCTCTGTTCTATGTATGTAAGCAGATTAATCCTCAGAACAAATATTACCTAATGCATTTTAAATCAACTCTTCTCTTGTTATGTATTTTATGACAGGTTTGTGTTTCAAATACAATATTTTAGTTTATTCCAAATGTATTTATTGTCAACAAATATAAGAACCAGGAAACAAAACAAAACCAAAAATGGTGAAATATAAAAGCTAAAAAACAACACAAAGCAAGTGCATAGATTTCAACTTTTCATGTGGTGTTCCTGAGTTTTCATAAACCACTCCGCTAGTCTCTTAAATCATCTATTCCTATGGTTCTCAACTGGGAGGGGACGGAGGTAATTTGCTCCCCAAGGGACATCTGCCAATCCCTAGAGATATTTTTAATCATCACAACCAGGGAATGCTACTGGCATCTGGATGGCAGATGCCAGGGATGCTGCTAAATATTCCACAACAAACAGGATAGCTCCCACATCAAAGAATTTCTGGTCCAGAATGCCAATGATGCCAACATTGAGAAACATTTTCTAATCTTAAGATTAATTATCAAACAGAAGCTATACCAATCTATAGTTTCTTGTTTATAATTTGTAACACTGTGGAATAGTTCCATTGTTACTTATGCCTTAGAAACACACTGAAAACAGGCCTGTCAGCAATTTCTTTTTGAATATGTTATACCTGCTAGAACTTTTACAAGGTAAGGGACAGTCAGCATTTTCACTATATCATTTTTTTTTTCTTGGTTTTATCATAGGAAAAAACTGCACTTGGCATGCATCCTCATGCAGAAGGTATTCTGACTGTTCTGATGTTAAATATAGCATAGTATAATGCCCACATCTTTGAATTTGAAATAAAGGGTATTTCTTTTGCTTATACATAAAACAGTCCTTTATTTTAGTGCTTTGAGATGCCATCTTCACTGTTATTCCATATAAAGACCATTCGGCTCTAAGAGTGTGAAGCCCAAAGTTTTCACCTCAATACACAAGATATAAAATAGTTATATCTACCCTCGATATGCCTTTAATTAGATGGTAAACTTCATGAAGACAGGAAAAACTTTCTTATTGTCCATGTCAGCAAAAAAAATCAGAAAAACTAAAAAGGGTGTCGGGATTGTGATATACCCGTGTAGAATGGCTGAAAAGCTAAATACTTCAAACAATAAGGTCAAAAATTCAAATATGTTTTGATATTGGACCAATTCCAATATGAAATCTGGAAAAACTTGGTTTAATACATTTATCTAAAAAACATGGAAGTTGTAGAATAAAAGGACGTGGGAGAGGATTGTTTATTTCCAAGGCTAATCTCTTTTGACAACATTGAGAAGAAGTATACCACTGGTGAATCAAAACAAAACAAAACACTGCATGGAAATAATCTGCACCAAGTTTGAAGTGAACAAGGCTGATGATTAACTACCTCACTGAAATATTTTAAGTCAGGCTAAGCAGTTATTTCATCCTTACTGGGCAGTTCAACTGCTCTTGAAGTTTATTCTTCCCTTTAGCCCAGCAGGCCCTTGCACATTAATTATGTTCTCTGTTTAATGCCATCCCTAATACCACACCCTCATTCTGCTTCTCCCCAACCCCCAACAGATAAACAAACACAAGAACACCTACATGTTGCCTCCAAAGCTGTGACAACTTCCAATTCACAGAAATACTCATATGCTAATTTATCCCTAGTCACTCTTCAGGCCTTTCCTTAGATATCACTTCTATTGTTTTCTGTTCTTAAACCCATATTAAGTACTCTTGTGGCCTCCTATATTTTCTCTAGTTAGCACTCCCTATTGTTAATGGCCTACTGTGTAGTAATTGCCCATTTATTTGTCTGTATCTCCCAAGACAATATAATTTCCAGGATAACCATTTCAACATATATTTCAAGTACACTGAAAATCTTCAATGCCTACTACCATATCTTGCACATCTTTAGATAACAATAAATATTTCCCAAGTGAATGAATAGATGAATAAAATAAAATACATAGCTATTTTCTACCAACCCACACACATTCAGAGCACACACACAATTTCACCAGATATGTATGCAAAAAGATTGACAGGACTTAGAGATTCTAGACCTTTAAAGAGGAAAGTAGAAAGTGCTGGCTGCTAGTGCCAATGGGGGAATTGAAAAACAAAGTAAAAACAATGAAACCACTGAGTTAAGGTTTAGGTAGTATTATTCACCACAACTATTCTGTGTTTCTTTCTTTAAGGAACCATTCATGCCTAATGTGGAAGTCCAAAACAAAAATAATAAATCTCTATATAGGTCAGATCATGTGGTTTAAAATATTAAATAGTTGATAATTTATGAGGATTACAGTGTGAAGCACCGCCAGGCCTGGATGAGGTCCCAATGCTTCCCTGTCCTAAATTATGACCAGTATTATTTATTCCATCATATTTTTCCTTCCCAAAAAGGGTCATTTGCTTTTGAAAGTGATAAGAAGGATAAAGAGCATGGCCCCATTACATGGTTTTTACAAACATACGTACCTTATCATAACCAATGTCTTACCTTTAAGACAGAAACACAGAGTTACAAATAACAGTTCTATTATCTAAAGTGATGTTTGCATTTAACTGATCATCCGGACTCAAGCACTGAGATACAGACCACTGTCAGAAACCTCGTATTTTCCAAGACATTGTCCAGACTAGGTTCCCGGCTGCTTTATCAGAGAGTTTTATCAGGTCTCTGCATGATAAGGGTTGCTACTATTTGCCAAGTTGGAATTTTTGTAAAATTCTTTAATTTTCTGTTGTTAATCCATCAAACACAAACACAAGAGGACTTATCTTGTTTTATAAGAAGAAATAACTTGCTGGACTGGGAAGTACTGGGAAATAGAGGGTTGGGAATGATGAGGAGTTTTTTTTTTTTTTTTTTTTTTTTTTAGTTTACTTAACTCTGTCAAATCCAGGCTATTTTGTGTGTGTGTGTGTGTGTGTGCTTTAATACCAAGAGTAAAAGAAACCTATGCAAGGGACTGAATTCTCTGCTTGTAGAGTGGCTGTTTAGCCTAGTGGTTAAGATGACAGCTAAGATGCCTGTGTCTCGCATCAGGGTGTCTGAATTCAAACCTGCATCCAGCTTACTGGTATTGGAAATGCTGGGAGGCAGCATGGAAGGCTCTACTAACTGGGCTTCTGTCATCCGTATGTGAGACCAAAATGGGGCTCTAGCCTTCTGGCCTCAGCTGCAGCCTGACACCAAACACTGTAGACACTTGAGGGAATGAAACAGTGGATGGTAACTCTCCCTCTCCCTTGCTCTGCCTCACTCTGCCTCATAACTATCAAAGCAAATAAATACATTTTAGCTTTTTTCCTTGGCACATTCAATCCAGAATTATTAGGAGGAAGCACTATATTTTTATGTGTTTTTTCTTGTTCTTAGAATATATATGCTCAGATATGCCCTGTTAGGGATATAAAAGCATAGTTTAAGAAACATCAGAAGAAAATTAAAGGTTTAAGAAGAGAATTAATATTGTATTTCCAAAGTTAACTATAAAAACATTTAATCTGACAATTATGCTACACTGGTTCACAGTATACTTCACACAATATTATAATTAAGAATTTCTCAATACTTAATATATAATATATTTACATTTGTATAGGTACTTAGCTGCTAAAAATGCAGAAATACAACCCAGGTCCATTAAAAAATGTAACACTAAACAAAAAAAGAGAGAAATATGATAACCTATTTAACAAGGAAGTTTAAAAATAAAGCAGAACAAATTTGTTGCACCTGCCACCTTCTCATAAACATTCTAAGCATTGCAAATAATTTTTCTTTCAGGGTTTATGAACCCAGCGGTCTGCCAGGATGTTATTCCATAATGTCTATTAAAAAGGGTGGAAAGTGAGCTATGAATTTATAGGTTACGCGAGTTTGGAGGAAGTCCTCAACCTGACCCCGGTGGAGTCCTCCTCCCACTTACTTGGGGACATTTCTTCCAAATGAGAACTCCCACCCATCTGTTTATTCTCTGCTCCTCTGGGAAGCCACCATTCATCAAAAGAAGCATGCTCATCTTGCACGGTTTTGCCACCATTGGCACCTTTACCCTGTTTCTGCTGCTCCCATCTGAGTACTCTGGAAAAAAGCTGTTAGAACTCTAAATAATACAAGAAGGAAATCTTACTTTTTACTATCCTGGCAGATGAAAGAGCCCAAAACCCAGTTTTACAAGATCTATTAACCAAAGAAAGACATCCCCTACTTTATTTTTCAGAAACATATTGTGGGTTTGTTGCCTATTATTTTCTGTAAATATCAGAAAGATTAAAAAAAATGGAACTTGTTATTTCCTCCTTTAAACATCTTTTGGTTAAAAAGAATTGCCCAGATATTACAAGAAAACATAATACACAATGCTGCTTCTTCATACATGATTATGTAATCAAATAATATATAACTAGTATATAATCAAATACTAGATATAGCAAAATATGTAATCAGATAGAAATCAAATTCAATAAAATTGGAAAAGATTGAGAGTGACTAATATGAATATTCCATTCTATATTTCACTAATTTCAAAAAATAATAAGTTGTAAATCTGGATTATATTATTCAACAAAAAACTTTTGCTTTGTTAACACCAAATACATTACATAGATGATTCTAATTTTATTTTTTCTACCTAACTAAAGCTCAATTCAGCATAACTTGGGAGACAGCTATCCAGATTTCTGATGTGTATGCCTAAAGGAATTATTTAGTTACAAAGGTGTCACATGATGCTCACCAGGAAAAGCAGCAGCCCAGATGGCTGGCTGCAGTCCTTGCCTTTCCTGGGCAAATTAAAAAGTGAAATTTGCTGTTGCCAAACACCCATACTTTTTGGCACATCCATGGTACATATTCGATCAGAGTTTCACAGCCTTGGCACTACTGACTTTGGGGCCAGACTATTTTGTGGTAGAAAACTGTCCTGTGCATTACAGGATGTGCATCATCAACTCTTGCTTCTAACTAGTAGGCAGTAGCACTGCGAACCTTTTCCTGCCTCTCCTCCATCAGGTTTTGACAATCAAACTATGTATCTTTAAGCACTGCCACGTGTCCCTCGGGGACAAAAGTATCCCTGGTTGAGAACCACTGAATTAATTCAATTTCATTAATGGAGAGTCATGAATATAATTTTTTATTCTTACAAACTTATTTTGCTGAACTAACCAGTTTTAAAAATATTGTTTTGTTTTCATCAGCTTAGGGTATCTATCTACCTAAAAGCTTAGACTCAAACATCCAGATGGATGGATAGTTGGTGAAAACATGGTTAACTCAAGAACTCATTTTCTGCTTTAGAACATAAAGTATTTGAAAGAATCCTTGACATGATGAAGTTGTATAATCTCATCCAACAAATGATCTCACTTCAATCCTCACACTAACTTTACTATTAAGCAAAAACAGGCACATTTTCAAATATTGATTCCAACTAATGTCTGATCCTAACAGGCATGATCTTATCAAAGCCACACTATAATAGAAGGAGTGTCAGAGTTAAACAGAATAGGCTGGGATAAGATCACAATCTTCCTCACAATGATGTGATGGTATCACAGAATGGGGATAGTATTCTAAGTAATTATCATTAATAGATCCTGGCACAGGAAAGAGCATGCCTACTGGGGGTCTAAACACATTTGAGTGAGATAAAACAAGGTTGATGAGAATTATACTTTACGGTGCAAGGTATTTCTGAAGCATTTTTCAAAGTTTTAAATACTAGATTTAAAATGAATAGGGTAACATAGAATGATTATAGTACATTGAACACGGAAAGGGAACATGCTCTTTTATTAGTGATACAGGTGCATTTAAATTTTTTTTATCTATTTTACCCACTCTAGTTATTTCTGTACATCAATCTAATTAGAGCATTTATAAACAGGTTAGTTCTAGCTAGTGAGAGAAGTTAAATGCATTTCCTATTTGCAGTCTACCAGGCATTGATCTGATAAATTAATCTCTATCGTCAGAAATAGAAAAGGTTTGATAATAATCTTTAGGTCTTTATCCAAGCTTTAGTATATATTCACCATGGTAGCTAAGGCATTTAATGCAAAATGTTCTTCAACTTTTCAACTTAAAATGCATGTCTTGCAACACTTCATTAATTTTTGGCTCCTATATCCTGGTACAAAAGTTGTACCATGGTCACTTCATTGTTTACTTATTGATATAGTAAAAACGAAATCAGGTAATCTACAAAAAAGGTAAGGATGTCTTTTTTAACTCATGAATGACAATAGATATACTGGTAGATTTCATTTTCTGAAAGGTCTATGGTGCAAATCTACTGCTGCTCACTGAGACTTTCATGGTTATTACAGAGATAAAATAAATATTTGCCTGATAGAAGATACTACTGGTATTTTTTTTTTTTTTTTGACAGGCAGAGTGGACAGTGAGAGAGAGAGACAGAGAGAGAAAGGTCTTCCTTTGCCGTTGGTTCACCCTCCAATGGCCGCCGCTGCAGCCGGCGCACCGCGCTGATCCGATGGCAGGAGCCAGGATCCAGGTGCTTTTCCTGGTCTCCCATGGAGTGCAGGGCCCAAGCACCTGGGCCATCCTCCACTGCACTCCCTGGCCATAGCAGAGAGCTGGCCTGGAAGAGGGGCAACCAGGACAGAATCCGGTGCCCTGACCGGGACTAGAACCCGGTGTGCCGGCGCCGCAAGGTGGAGGATTAGCCTATTGAGCCACGGCACCGGCTCACTACGGGTATTTTAATTTGTTAATAATTAATGAAACACACGTGCTTTTGCCAGAAATGTACTGTTTAACTCTTAGTCGGTCATTACTTTTATATAAAAAAAAAAAAAACAAAAAATCATGTACTTTTCTTAGCACTATGACAAAATTGAAATTTAGCAAATGATGATATAAGGGGATTAATTAGCAGATAAGATCAAATAGGATGTTTCAGCAATCCACATAGGAGATTTATATACACTGTCATGATTATTACTAGCATTACTATTATTCTTACTCACACTTGGTCTAGATTTTTCTAGGGAGAAAAAAGTTTGTGTTTTCTTTCTCAAATAAGTAATTATTGGTGCAGAAATCTTTTGGATAATCGTTAAGGATGAGTGCATCATTGCGATCATTAGTAGAGAGAGAACCCTAACCACCACTAATTGTTAACTTTGTACCTTGTCTAAAAATAATACACTCATTGACCTTAATCTTATCACAAACTGTTTCCAGCACCAAGGTCAAATAAAATAGTAAATAAATTCAGTATGGCCTGAGCATACCATAAGTATTTATGATATAACTGCAACTGCATCTTGCACTTTTCTTTGAAGAGTACATAGTTACAAGTAAAAATTAGTATTTTGAATAATTAACCTAATTTTAAAATATATTAGTGAAATTTTATAATGACTTGAGACCCAAAATTTATTTATCTATTAATATTTGAGTCTTCCCTTCAGAGCTTCCATTCTGTCTTAACACCATAATATAAAATACATATGGCCAAACTCTAAATATGTACTTAAATAAAATTATAGTAGAATTTATCCTCATATGTTTGCAGACACTCTCACTTTTACTTTGACCAAACAGAGAATCTACTGGAAGCAATTCAGAATACCTGTGGACTCTAATCTTTCAAAAGCAGTATCTGTGAAGGGTAATTGTTGGCTATTGAGGCCATTGTGAATCTAGAGAACTCATAGATTTTTACATCCATGTAATGCCAAATAAAGAAGTACTAAGAGCACAAGTATGGTGCTGAACATTTAACAAGGGTCAGCCACTGGCTTGGTTCACAGAATGGAAAGAAGGTTAAGCCAGTGCAGGTACGTTTTAATCTCTTAGCAAGCATCACAATGCATCCTGCTCATCCTCTTCCCAGTTTGCATTTGCAACAATGGATTACATGAAACTAATATCTGAAAAACAATCATCAATTTTCATATAGAAATACTGATTTTTGTTCTTTAACACACTAAAGGGATTTATGCAAAGAAAAGCAAATGCCACATAGTGAAACCTGTGACTAACTCTGATGCCAACAGGCTCATCACTATTTTTCATCTTTGTAACACACACCCATGATATTCTCTTTCTCTTCAGCGTGCTAATCAGAGCAGTGGTACCTGATAGTGGATGACTGACTAAAGAAATCAAGATTGAACTTACTCCCCAAGGCATACTGCGCCTCAGATCAAAGAGCACACATGTGGCATCCTGAAAATGCAATCCCACTGCTTTCACCTCTCAACTCCCTGACACAAGAACCAAAGACAATAATCCTTAAAACCAGTGATACAGTCTCAAAAGAAGGTGAGAAATTTACAGTTCTGAACTGACTCCATTAAATAAATTCTTTTTAAAAAGCTTAAAAACCTGATTTTCTATATTCTAATCTCAACGAAAAATAAAGAAGAGCCATACTGGATGCTAAATGCTTAAAACCAAGATGACCTCTTTTTAGAAGAATGTATGGAATCCCATTTGGAAATTTCCGTTGTCATAAATGAAATACAGTTTTTCCTAGAATTAAATAGAAATACAGATATTAAATTTTTAAAAAAGCAGAATATTTATTTAAAAACACAATTTTTCTTTAGCTATTTCAGATGTCATTATATCTCCTATAACACATGGCTAATAGAAAATATTCAAAGAAGGTTTACCTACCATTTCATAAACAAGAGAACACAGAATAATAACAAACTTCATAGTGATTTAGGACCAGATTGTTATTGGCATAATAAGTATTATAAATATCAATGGAAACTATAAAAATGTAATTAATGCTGGTGGAGTTATGAAGGTACTTCACTTTTATCAGTTTGACCATATATTCAACTGCATTCCTTATACGCTATTCTTTTTAAAACTTTATTATGAAACCCAACTCCAACTTAAGCAGCCTCTAGGAGCAGTCACTTTGCAGAGGAATTTGCACTATCCCCATACAACCCAGTAATGAAAACACTGCTTTGTTACCAACATGGTATTAATATTAACATTCTGGTGATATGGCCAAGAGATCTAATAGTTATTTCTTGAGAGATTCACTACTTAAAAAAATTTTTTAAATACTATCACTGTACAATTTATCAATACAGATTTTAAAATGACTCACACTGGCAATATGGTAGGAAATTACTGAGGATTTTCTAAGAAGTATGTATTAGGCTACTTCAAAATGCTCATTAAAAGATGGAATTAAATGATAAGATTATTTTGGTGCAAAGTATTTTGAAATCCATGCATAGTTTTTTTCATAATATATATTTTGATGAAATTATATGCTTTATTTTGAAACTTTTTTGAAAACTTTAATCTCTATACTACCATATCATTGGGTCTTTTTGGTTTTTTTGAATATTTATTTATTTATCTGAAAGGCAGAGTTAGAGAGAGAGGTGGAGGGGTCAGAGACAGATCTTCCATCCACTGGTTCACTCTCCAAATGGCCACAATGACCGAAGCCAGGAGCCAGAAGTTTATTCTGAATCTCCCATGTTGATGAAGAGGCTCAAGTACTTGGGCCACCTTCCGTTGCTTTACCAGGAGCATTAGCAGGGAGCTGGATTGGAAGTGGTGCAGTCGGGACTTGAACTAGCACCCATGAGGGATGCCAGTGCTGCACGCGGCTTTTTTCCAATATGCCTCAGTGCTAGCCAGAAAATTTTTTACACATACCAAAATGAACATCTGTTAATTCCATCTTTTCATGAATATTTTGTAGTGTGCTCATACATTATGAAACCTTTGAACTGCTTGATGTAAAATGCGTTCAGCTCACGTTACAAGGCATTTCAGGAGAAACTAGGATACAATAAAACAAAACGAGTAGATAGTAATTAATTGGATAAAATGGACTTTATTTTTATTCTTTCTACTCACATCTTTCCTTTCAACTTTAAGAAACTGCACATGAGTTAGTAAAAGATATCTGGAAAACTATCAAGAAAATGCACCTAAAATAGAATACTACCCATTTCTTTGGATAGATACTGTCTGAGCAGCTGGAACAAGATGGCATGTTTCTTTTGTCAAAGCACTCAGAAGCTAAGGAGATACAAAAATAACACTGAAAAGACTGAGTACTCATCTGTCCCCTACAACTTGAGAGGTATACAAGATCTGCACCACTTTAACTAAATTGAGTATTCCTATAGCAATGCAGGTGATCAAGAATTAGAAAACATCATTGTTTTATCCTAAGATTTACATGCTCAAATGCACTATACTTGTTCTAAGATACATAGTAGAGTACTTAAAGTATGTGTATGATAATCTGGAAATTTTTAATATTTTCATGAGCTAAAATAAAGAAATCATCAAAAATAATAAATTTATGACAGGAAAATATTTGTTAAGCTTGTGTCCTTTCATTAAGAGAAGGGCACTGTACTTCATTAGATTGTTTTACTTAGAAGGACTAACAGCATAAATGAAACAACTCTTAATAGAGTTGTTGACATGATACAGCACATGCTTAATAAATATAAGTCAAGTTTTCCTTTAAGACTTCTATTATAATATAATTATCATTAAAGACAGGAACAGATTTTAGTCATTTAACTACTAGTAGATATAAGGGAAAAGCTGAAATCATACAAATGATTATTCCATTACTTTGATTTGATCATAATAAAAATAAAAAAAAAAATACACCACCAGGAAGACACACCATGTGATGAGGAAATTTGGTATGGAGACAAGTCCAAATGGGTCTTAGGCAATTTAGACTCTTAGGCCACCAATGTTCAACAGTTTAGACTGCGGCCATTCTAACAAGGTTACTTAACAATTAACTTCATTAACTTCAAGTAAAAGCATATAGCCATTTTACAAAAAGCTGAAGGTGCTTTATAAATGCAAAGTATGAATATCATAATCCAAACAGACCTGGACCTGTGGAGCTTCTTGAGGAAGGGTTTGTGTTTTGAAATGACATTAAAAGATATGTCACTTTCTATCTTTCTTCATATTTTCACATGGATGTTATTTTAACCAAAAGTTCAGAGTCTGAGTTAAACTCACCAGAATAAAAACATAGTTGAAGAGGGAGTTTCTTTGTACCAGTCTGGCCTGGGCAGAGTTGAGATCCCTCACCTGCAGGTGGCTAAGATTCCTAGCTAAGTGTTAAGTGTTGTGCTACTCATGGAATGCAAGGCCATTGCCTATCATTCTTCCACCTGACAACTACTTTGTTTTAAATTCTTTTTGCCCATATGTTAATTCATAAAATATCAGGCCAATAGTTGAATGAATGAAAACAGAAACAAAACTACAGATGTATCTATAAACCTAAAGAGAGTTAGGAGTTAAGAGTATATTTACTTGATGTCAACTTTTTTGGCCTCCTTCACTAACTGTTGTCCGTATATATTATCATGGTGTGCTGTAAAATATTGGTTCTATTTTGCTGGAGCTTTAGCTGTCTTTGTTGTTATTTATTTATTTAATTAATTTAACTTCGGGGACAAGAATGATTTTATTTTAGATGTCAGTTTTTAGATCTCACTTAGAATTTTCTGAACTGTATGAATTATTTTTGAAGCATTTAATGTGTATTTTAAGAGTTTATTTATTTATTTGAGAGGTAGAGTTACAGACAGTGAAAGGGAGAGATAGAGAGATATAGAGAGAAAGGTCTTCTATCCACTGGTTCACTCCCAAAATAGCTGCAATGGTCAGAGCTGGTTGATCCGAAGCCAGGAGCCTGGAGCTTCTTCCGGGTCTTCCAAGTAGGTACAAGGGTGCAAATGCTTGGGCCATCCTATCCTGCTTTCCCATGCCATAGTAGAGAGCTGGATCAGAAGAGAAGCAGCCAGGGCTAGAACCAGCACCCATATTGGATGCTGGCCCTACAGGCAGAGGATTAATCTACTGCATCACATCACCAGCCCCTTATTGTGTATTCTTTTAAATAGGAGCAAAAATAGTAGTTATCCCCTTACAAAAGTCCCAATAAATAACAAAGGTACTTTAGGCTCAAAAACAGCATAACTGAACCAAGAGCCTGTCAAAACGTCATCAGTTTTATAAACGATAGTTTCATATTTCATCTAGCCATAAAATAGAAACCTACAGTATGTAAAATGTACTTTTTGTTTGTGTACAGCTCATGATGACAATGACTTGAAAACTCATTATTGGCAGATAATATGTGAACTTATCTATACTCTAGGATGTTTCTTAAGTTTTCTCTTTTTTTCACCTTTTTTGGTCTTTCTGACCTGGATTGACTAATCACAGAATATGCAGCCAATTTAGACTTAAAACAGCATCTTGAACCTCAGCCTCGGACAGTCACAGAATTTTACCATCCAAATATTTCACAGAAAATCTTCAAGAAGCAGCAGAAGGTCTGGCACCAAAACCTTAGGATTCCATTAAGGGCCTCTGCTGTATTCCATAGCTCCTCTAGTCCAAAAACGGCACACTCTACTCCCACAGAGTCTCTCCAAAGCCATTTTGAATCCTCTTTTCCCTTATCAGGCTGATACAGAGCTGCATCATCCTTGGAGCCTTCTGACAGGGGCTACAACAATTGGGGGGAAGCGGGGGAGTGATACAACTGCCCATTGTTTCCTTTCGCAAAACCCTGCCACAGGGCGGAGATTAACACCAAAAAATAGATGGCTGCAACCAAAGAGAAACATTTTTCAGAATGCCTCCACTTGATGAATGAACGGACCACAGTTTGACTTTCATCACATGCTCTTCCTCCCTCGCCCCTTCTCCTCCTCCAGTCTCAGCAGAGGCTAGGACTTCTGCACACGTCTGTGCCCCTAGAGGAGGTGTCATTTGCATAACATTTTGAAGGAATTCAGCAAGAATCAAACTGTCTAGGATCCTTGCGTGAACACATTCAGATACAGGACAAACTGTTTTTATCCCCTCTGAACTTCTTTAAGGACGGCAGAGGCTACCTTTTTTTTTTCCTTTACAAACTGAAGGCAACGTGTGTTTGGGCTGTGATGCCTGTCTCAGATGCACACACAGACATAAGCAAGTATTCTTAGATGGATGAGTATGCTACGTGTGCTTGAGCAGCACTGGCTTTCAGAGGAGAAGTTAACGCCACATCTGAGATTAGAATCAGAACCCCAGGGATCACTTGCTGCTCCTCAGATGATGCTGACCACATGCAGGGTGATGAGGAGCAAAATTATTTGTTTGCCTTCCTAATAAAAGATAAAAATTAAGGCACGTGGGATGCCTTTGCTCTTTGAACTCTATTGTCATGTCTTTACATTTCACAGTGCATCATGACTACCCTGTTCACTCCATGCTGTACTGAGCTCAAAAATGCCACAAATAATGAAATAATTGAGTTAATATTTTAAAATATAAACCTACCTCAAAACTGAATCATACTGAGTAAATTACTTTTCCAATTGTCTGACATCCCCCATCACACTTGAGAAATGCTTTCTGAAAAAAAATTCCTTACAAAAAAGAAAACACAAAGAACCCAAGATAATTCAAAAAAGCAGTCTGACCATTTAACCTTTCTTTTTCTTCCTAAAAATACATGTATTTTTTTCCTCTATTCCTGTGGTGATTGTCTACTTAGATGACAAATGCTGTCAGTACATGTCTTGCACTTTCCTAGGCTACAAGTCCTGGTAATGCTCATGTTAGCTAATCAATAAGTATGTGTGTCCAGGTGTGTATAAAACACATGTGCACATGTGTATGAAGATATATTCATAGGATGACAGTCAAAGTGCTTTTCAACTATGCTCTGAGAGAGGACAAAAGAAGCTGGGTGTACTGCTTCAGGAGCTAAAGGAATCAAAAATCTACCTTCTATTCACAAGCATAATACAAAGTAATCTAGGTTTGTATAACAATCCTATATTTTTCAAAGTGACTAAATGCATATAATTTTATATAATTTTACAAAAACTGTATGATGTAGGGCTGGTGTAATAACCCTATTTTATAAATGAGGAAACTGAGAAGCATGTGTGATTACTCAAGATAGCACATCCACTTTGGGTAATAACAGTCGGGACTGGAATCAGGCTATTCTGACCCCATCATGGGCTCTTTCCCATACTTTCCTTCCCACTTTTGATCTTTACAGTGTGTTAGTATATGTTCCTCAAAATTACTGAAAGAGAAAAAACACTCAGCAAATAAATTGCTTCTGCTTCCCAATCCCCATTAGATTTTATATAAATCATATTTCATATTATAATACACCTCTTTCTAGCTGCAAAATTAACATCTAAATAAATTTAATCAAGACATTACTGATCACCATCTATGTGGAAAACCATAATTTTCTTCAAAATAAGAAAATATAACTTATTTTAACAATGTCTTCCTAATTAATCTTTGATTTTAGTCATGAGCATTTATAGTATATGATTTCATTTTCCCATTCAAATTAATTGAATTTTCTTTTGTGATCGCTGGCATTGTTCTTTTGATTTAAAAGTTCTTCCTATTCTGCATCAAATAACTATTAGGCAAGCTAACTTTTGTGGTAAACAGCCTCTGAGAGGTGTCCCAGTCATCTAGCACTTTCTGGTTTAAACTATGTGTAATTCCCTTCACTTCCATGTGGGCTAGACCCAGTGAATTCCAGTTCTGCAATAGTGATGGTCACCACTTTCAGAATAAAGTTACAGAATATCTGAGGCTTGGGTCTTGGGCTCCTTCTCTTGTTGCCTCATTTGCTCGCTCAGAGGGATTCCAGCTCCCATGTTAACTAGCAGTCTCCCAGAGATAGCCATAGGCGAAGGATTGAATCAACAACCATTTGAGTGAACTTGTAAACAGATCCTCCACTAGCTGGGCCTTCAGATGGCACCACAGTACTGGCTCTGTCTTTACTGCTGTTTTGTGAGGACATTATACCAAAGGCATCTACATAAGCTGTGCTTATATTTCTCAGCTGCAGAAATTGAAAATAAAGAGCATAAGAAAAAAACGCACGCCACATACATAATCCCATGCTTGACTGCTTTCTTGAGTTTTTAAATATAAAGTAGAGGTAGGTGATTGGCACAGCAGTTAAGTCATTACTTGGTGCACCTGTGTCTCATATCAGAGGGTCCGGGCTCTACTTCAGATCCAGTTTCCTGCTTATTTATACCATGGGAACCAGAGATGATGGCTGAAATACTTGAGTGCATGCCACTGAGGTGGGAGATTCAGATTGAGTTCCTGGCTCCTGGCTTTGGCCTGTCTTAGCCTGACCCTGCCTGGCTGGTGCAGGCATTTGGGGAGTGAAGCCACAAATAGGCCATTTATTTCTGTCTGTCTCTTTTAATTAAATAAATAATGAATAAAAAGTAATATAAAACATAAAACAGCATAGAAGATACACAAATTATTAGAATAAAGCTCAGTTCTGTCAAACTAGGGCAAAGATTTTATGAGAAAGATGATGTAAGAGTAAATGATTAATAAAAAGAAAATTTTAAATTCTAAATTTAAATTAACAAGTAAAAGGGATGTTAGTTTCCAAAAAAAAGATAATTTCTCAGGGCTGGCACTATGGCACAGTGGGTTAACGCCCTGGCCTGAAATGCCCGCATCCCATATGGGTGCCGGTTCTAGTCCTGGCTGCTCTTCTTCTGATCCAGCTCTCTGCTATTGCCTGGGAAAGCAGTAGAAGATGGCCCAAATCCTTGGGCCCCTGCACCAGTATGGGAGACCCAGAAGAAGCTCCTGGGTGCTGGCTTCAGATCAGCACAGCTCCAGCTGTTACGGCCATCTGGGGAGTGAACCAGCAGATGGAAGATCTCTCTCTCTCTGTCTCTACCTCTGTCTGTAACTCTGTCAAATAAATAAAATAAATCTTTTAAAAAAAGATAATTTCTCAAATAATTTCACAAATACACAACAGCACTTTTTATGCTATTTTACATCGTCAACACAGAGCTTAAGAGGAATGATTTGAATCAAGTCACAAACCTGTCTATACCAAACCTTACAAGGCAACAAGCATTGTCAATGCATACTGAGGGCTAAAGTTAAATAATGATTCTAAGAATTACCTATTAATAAGAACATAATGTACAGAATCCAATATGTTAAGAATGTTTGAGAAACAGTTAATCTCATATAATTTTGATTTTTAAGACCAAACTAAAGGATTACAAAACGGTACCCATGTCCATTCTCTCCATTACTGTTTCCAAGTTACTGAATGTACTAACTATATTGCAGAGCTGAGACTGTTGCTAAATTCTCATAACATAGCAAAGATATTTATCATAATCATGCAGATAACAAACAAGTGCACGATGCCAAACTATTTTAAAATAGCTGTTGAATGGCAATTTTTCAAAAAAGTCAGATAGGTAAACATTAGCAGCCATGCCAGAATTATCTACAAATACCAGAACACAATTTTGATCAACTTTTTAAACCACTGCTCCTCAAAGTATTTTTTCATCTTTTTTACCTTCTCCTCCAGTAAAAATAGCGGTTTATATTCTAAAATTTGCATTATGAAGACAAATGCTTTGGAAACCATTTCCTCACTACTCAAAATGGTGAAGAACTCCCCTGCAAGGACTTTACAAATCTGACCCTCTCTCCCCTCCCAGGCCTTCCTAATGACTGCTACTGGCAAACAGACAGCAGTTATAGGAGCAGTGAAATCTGCATCAAGAAAATTCCTGTAAAGGATTCTAATGTGTAGAAAAAGACTTGCAAAGTGACAGCTCCCACCAATAGTCAGCTTCGTCCTTTTGAGGAAAAGGTAGTGCTAATCACTAGCTTTAACTTCATACACAGTCTCAGTAGAGCATCTTTGATCACATTATGAGATGAACAACTCTTTCTTTTGGATGTTAATGAAATTAGCAACAGAACACTAATAATCATTTTAATAGCTATGAAAAAATCATCTTCAATTAAAGTTATTGAATTTCTAGAGAAAAGGAGCCATGAATAATTTTAAGCAAAGTAAAAGATGCCTCTTATTTATTGAAATTGGGCCTAAGTATAGGTAAATAGTTTAGCAATGTGTCAACACAAAGGCAAAATGCCTTTAAATTTCAGGCACAAGAGAATAAGTTGGGCCCACAAATAAAACTGTCCACATTTTGTATGTTATTGCAAATTTGTGTTCCTATCTTTAAATCCCAAATGTAAAGAACCTGGAAATACTTCACCATCAGGACAGAAAGTATTTCAAAAGGAGACTGAGGTTAGCAGACAAACTACATAGAAAGGTGCATTTTGAAGGTGAGAGATTATCATCAAAAAAGGCATAGTTTGTTTTCATTTCAACATTATTTTCCCATATGAAAATTTTATTCCATTGACTGCCAACTTCATTACTATGCCTGCATTAGCATACAATCCATCCCTCCATATCAACAAGCAGTTGGTCTCCTTATTTTGTGTCTAGAGAACGCAATTGTGAAGTAATTCTTTGGTGTTTAGTTTATTCCTTTCTAATTCATTCTTTAAGGGATGTCATTAATGACTTGAGCCTCCCTAGCAGCCTGTTCTCTTTCCCTCAGCACTTCTCCTACACCCATGCATACAGATACAAATTCTAAAAGTCAGATCAACTCATCATCTTCCAAGACTCTGATACATTAAATGTCTTGTTTTCATGTCTTCTTTGAGCAGCTTCCCTTTCTACTCAGTTTCCATTAATTCTACACATAGTAGATAGAGTATAAGGGAAGCCAGGATCTTGTCCTCCCTAAGGGACAAATCTACAACCTCCATCAATAATGAATTTTACCAACATTTCCCAAGAGGAACAGGGTACAATTAAAAAGGTTAGAAGTCCTTGCACTACTAGGACCTAAGGGCATCTGTGAATGAAACTGGCTTAAGCCCAATTAGAGGAATCAGTACATTTGTCTTCCGTTGGAACAACCCTGTTCTTACGGTTCCCATCAATTCCGTATAAATCTGACTGATCTTATCCAAGAAGTTAATAGAAAATTGCTCACAGTGGGCGACTGCCACCTCAGTTTCCAAGCAGAGACAGATGGAATTTCCCAGATGGTTTGTCACTGGAAAGTGTGATGCTGGATGAGACTTCACAGAAAGCTTGGTAGAGCAGAACACCTTCTTGGCCTTCACCCATGTCATAGCAAGGGATCTAAAACTGATTCTGTTGTAAACAAATCATAATTGCCACAACGGGCTCAACACCTCATTCTCCCTAACTGCCTCAAAGGGCTGCAAATCTTACAAGGAAATAGTCAATATTTATCAAGAAATCATCATGGGTATAACTCTTTACTGGGTAAAAACTGAGGAAAAAAGACATAGTTTCCCTGCCCTATTGAACCTTCCATTCACATTAGAATAAAATAAACAAATAAGTATATATATAAATAAAAGAAGCAAAATATATATATTTTACTGTGGCCATTGCATTGCTGACTGCAGCAGAGGAAGCAAGACCACAGAAGAAATAGAAACAGTTATAAAGTTTCAGGGAGGATGCAGAGGTCTTGCCTAAGGAGAGGTGTGTACCATTACTTGATACTGGAGAAAAGTGAAAGGAAATCAGTAAGCTGCTCAATTACTCAGAAGTCATTGTTTGAGCTCTCACTACAAGTAGGACATTGTTCAAGGTGGGAGGGATACAAGGATAAAAGACTAGAAGTATATGGTCTGCTAGGGAGATAGATAAGTGAACTGGAATTCACAATTTTGTGATCAGTGCCCTTATTTAAGTACACCAATGGTATCAGGGAAGTACTTCAGACCAAGGTTTCCGTGAAGGTCTGCTTTGGAGATGACCTCAAGCAGAGTCTTTAAGTAAGAACTGGAGTTAGCATAATGAGGCAGGGCAGCAGGGGAAGCATAGGGCTTTGCAGGAGGATAAAACTGCCTGGCCAAATGCAGAGATGCTCAAAGAGTATCCACTGAGCACTGCGGGTAGCTCAGCTTGACTGAAGCTTCAGTGAGAGTGGAAAAGGGGATGAGCAGAGGAAGTGAGTATCAGAAAGGCCTTTCTAGGTTACAAGTAATTTTGGATTCTCGCATACCCTTTAGGATGATTTTAAGCATAGCTGTCAAGTGACAAATATTGTTTTGAGGACTTACTATGATCTGTGTGAAAAAAAAAAAAAAAACAGAAAAGAAGGAAGGTCAAAAGTGCAGAAGGATACAGTGATAATCGAGGGAGAAAAGTAGGAAGTTTCAACTAAAACAGTGAGAGCAGAACAGAAAGAAACTAAGAAAGCAGAAGTTAACAGTATTTTCTAGGAGTAAAAAGAGAACCCTGGAAGATGTTTAAATAGAAGGAAAAAGAGATGGTAATGGTTACAGGCAAAAAAGGACAGAGGTGTATATTTGATACTCTATATGTGAACAAGCATTTCAGATTGAGAGAGCCAGGGGCAGATATGCAGAAAAGACATGGGATAACTCAATGAGTGAACTCCCTGCGGAGGAAGGAAAGATACAGAGCCCTAGGATCAAAGACGACTGAAGCTGGAAATGATGGAGAAGAACAGAGACCATCTGTAGAAACAATAATAAACTCTCTTTGTGACTGTTTTGTTGAAAGAATTAAGCGGGAAAATCTCACAAAACAGTTGAAATATGCTATTAAAGAAAGGGTAAAAAGCCAAGGTTAGGGATTTTTTTTATTTAAATGTCATTTGTAAATTAGTAGCTGCAGCTTTGCAAGTGGATAAGCTCCCTGAGGCACTGGGAACAGAGGGAGAAGAGAAGAAAGGCCAGAAGTGGTTTGGGAAACATGCACAGTTAAATTAAAAAGAGCCAAGACCCAGAAAGATATGAGAAGCAGGAAAGTATGGTAGTCTGGGGCCCAGATTAAAGTGAATATTAAGAAGGAAGATATCATTCACAATGTCAACATCAATGAGAAGAAATGTAAGACCCAACAGAAAGTCATGCTAAAAGACTCAATGCAAAATCATGCATCAGCAAAACATAAGTTATACCACAGAGATGGGAAAGAGGGGAGAATATAAACAGGGTCAGTGAGATTGCTCTTGGTAAATAAATTCAACTGGACTAGACTTTTATTTCAAGTAGCATTTCTTGAGTACCTAGTATATGCCAGTGGTAGTGCTCCAAAATTGAGTAGTAAATGACCAAACACAACTACATCTTCTAGAATCTTAACAATAATTTAGATATTGCTTTCAAATTCAATTATTATATCTGCCTTCTTATGGTCTTCCCAGAAGCTTACCCTGTGACTGATTCAGATATCAGTAGTTAACTGGGAAGTATTTCCTAAAACTCCAGCAGGGAGATGTGGAAGGGAGCAGAAAAGGAAAAGAGGGCCATGGAAGTGCACTACTAAGCCAAACGGAGCTCAATCCTAATGGCAAATTCTAGGGTAAGGTGCAAGACATATCTCAGATCTTAGCTTGGAACTGAGGAAGCAGAGGTGCTTATCCATCAGCATGTTGTCCATCACTGGTTGGGGACTAACACTGGTTACATGAACTCTCCAGCAACTTTCAGTTTGCCAAGCTTGCTTTTAGTTTGCTCTTGAGGCTGGAAAAACTGATCACAAGTAGAAAAGTCACAGACGTTCCCACTAAGCAGCCTTTGAATGTAGATGTAAATGTGGTAGACACATGAGTAGGGGTTTGTTTGCTACAGGATAGTTACAGAATGGAACCTGAAAATTTTAATAATGAGTGAAATGAAAGATGAATATTTGAAGAGGTAGAACTAAAAGTAGAGATATGAAGTCATCTAATAATTCTAAATTATAATGATGTGGTTCAAGATGTTCTAATTCTTTCCTCAATCACATTTTAATGAAGACTACTATGCTAAAACCATTTTGATGCAATTTTATAGATATATGACTTAATTATTTGATGAATATAATTTCTATAGGGCCCTTTGTATGTATATTTCCTTTTGGTAGAACTAATGTCACAAAGGGCCTGTGGGGAAAAATCAAAGTTCTATTCTAATTGAACAGAATGAAAGGGGATTTTTCTTAATCAAATTCCATTTGTGGAATTTAACAGGTAGTGATGAATTACTATTATGTAGCAAGTAATCTGGAATTTGCTATTTATATATATTCAATTAAGCATGCATATTGCATGATTCTGGCAGTTGGCTAAATCCACTCTAGTTAGTGACTGGAAGTTGGTATAGTCAAAAGCCAAAGAGGGCAAATGCTACTTGAATTCTAGTTACCCCATCTTCCAAATAATCATCATTATTTTAAATGTGTTAGGTAGCACTGTGCTATTGTAGATAAGATTTACAAGGGTTTTTATCTTTGAGAAAATATGAGAATAATTGCAACAGAACAAAACATAAAGAGAAACTTTGAATTACCTCCAAACAAGATATTAAGCAGAACATTAATATACTTGTAAGCATTTTTTCTTTGTAAGTATTTTGGTTTTCCAATGAATAAAATTGCAAGGTCCTCAACACCACCAAGCTTTGCCACCACGATAGCTTGTAACCTAAGCCATTTCTCAACCTTGAAGTGGGATGTTGGAAAGAAGTCTACACTCACTCACTGGCAAACAATAATATTGGGGTGTAAAGTTGGACCTCAAAAACTGAAACTGAGAAGGTGTCACAGACCTTTGTAACCAGTGATGGCTAATTTTATATGTCAACTTAGAGGATGTTTGGAACAAAATCAACATTCTAAATCAGTAAACACGGGATAAAGCAAATTGCCCTCCATAATATGGGTGGGCCTTATTCAATCAATTAAACAAAAAGACTAGCCTCCCCAAACAGGAGGGAATTCTCCAATAGTTTGCCTTCAGACTATCTGCACCAAGTGTTCTCTTGGGTCTAGAGCTTGCCAGCCCCTTTGGTAGATTTTGTACTCAACAACCTCTCTAATTTGCAGAAGACAATTTTTTTGAAAAACTTGTTTTTACACACATGAACATTCTATTGGTTCTATTTCTTTTGGGAGTCCCAACACAGACCCCCTGCCAAATAACCACATTTAGGCATGAAAAATCTCCAAACACCAAGACCTACTGTGTTAACTTATTTAATTTGGGGCATCTTCTGAGATCTGAACTTGATTGATTTCAAAGATACATTTCTAAAGATGACTGTCTAGTAACAGTAACTAATATTTTTGAAAACTCAGCTATGCTATCTCATTTAACCTTACTATAAAACCCTCTAAGTAATGTAGTAATATAACGCCTGTATTAGTATTTCTAAGATTGCAGCAAGGATTCTGGGATCAGACAGAGTTCACTTTGTGCTAATTAGTTAACTTCTCAAAGCAGAAGTTTCCTCCACTGTAACAAAGATAACTTTCTTCTTTTATGCTTCTATAAGAATTAAATATGATACAAAACATGTGAGCATTTTGACCCATACCAGGCCCAATTAAAGTATTTACTATGCTGCTGCAACTACTATTAGACACATTAGGTACCTACCCAGATAATAAGCTGGAGAGCAAAGATTCTTTTTGTAATCTCAGTGTGATATATGATTCTAAGAATAACTTTCATCAACTTCATTTGTTTATTGTCTCTAGACAGCTTATATTTCTCAAAAATTTCTATATACACCCAAATGCTGGATCTGAAAAGGTTTCCTACAGAAGGTGGCATATTGCTAACACACTTCAAGATAGAGACTTGAAAGATATAAAAAGGATTTGACATCTGGCATGGTGACTCAATTAATTACTGTGTTGGATTAATTAGTGTGCTGAATCTCCTGAGCCAACACCATGAGGTTGAGCAGAGTAACATCACATTGGTTGGCGAATAAGCAATTTAAGAGTGTGCTAATCCAAATTTTATTCAAGGTTGAGTAAGAAAGGGTTTATGGTGTGTGTGTGTGTGTGTGTATTTATAATGAAATATATCTTCATGATACAATTACAGCAGTAATAAAGTTGTAGAAGTCTTTGAGTTAATTGCTCAAGTAGGCCAAGTATTGTAAGCAATATCTTCCCCAAAGTAAAAAAAAATTTCTGACTCCATACTTTCTCTAGATTTTTTTCTGATAAATTTAGAAGTCACCTAAAGCTATCTCTGATAGCTTTATCATTCTCCAATCATGCTGCAGATGTTATAGTGAGGAGGTAGTATAGCATAGTCTCTTAAAATTGTAGATTCTGGATCAAAAGTCAGAGCTTTCATTTTATCATCTGTAAAATATGTTAAATTAGACCTAAATTTGTAGGTTTGCTTGGAGGATTAAATGAGCTAATCTATTTCAATTCTCCATACAGTGTCTATAAATGCTTAAGGGTGCAGCATATATTAGCGAATTGTTGTAGAGTGGTGACAGTAGTAACAATAATAATACTAGTAGGTTTCAATGGCATGAAATTATAGTATATGCTATAAGAGAATGTTATTTTAAAAAGAAAACAAAATTTAAAGTATATTTTAGTGAAGCAGCTAAGTTTTATACTAAAGATGTATATTATGTATATTTAAGTAAATAATTATTTAAACCCTAAGACAAAAGAAACAAACAGGTATTAAGAATTGTTTTTATACACAATCATTAAATACCACTGATTTTTAATATTTCAAAGAGTCTTTAAACTCTTCAAGTATTATCAAAAATTCTGGTAACTTCATATCTACAAATTGACTCCTTTAAAGTATTTAACTATAGCATAAACAACTTTAACATGGTATATGAGTATTAAAACAAAAAATGGTGACATTTAGGAAATTACTTCAATGAAAAATTAAACTTTCACAACTAGGCTTATTTCCCATACATCACAATTTAGCATCTGGTAAGAATGTCATAAAATTAGACTACTATATATCCACACAGATAATGATATATGGGTTAATCAAATACTGTATTTTTTTTGTATAGCAAACAGGAAAATGTCCATCATCTCTAGGATCAACTATAATAGCTACTTCAGTGACAGTACACCTTGGAGGAAATATAAATTACTAAAGTTTTGTTGGTATCTGATATACAGTGATAAATAAATATCTTGCTGTACTGAATGTTCTTCAAGCACAACTAGAGCACAAATAGAAAACCCCAGATAAAGTGAGTTTAAAATGGCACTTAACCTCTTATGTTTACACAGGCTCCCTTTTGTGTTTGTTACCACTCATCTACTTGAGAAATAAGTATAATTAATATTTTACTCTGAAAGGAATCAACAGAACAGTCCATCAATGCAATGCAATCAGATTAGACATGTAGTGTTTCTGAGGCCACATATCAAACCCTTTTTGAAGCAGTTGCACTGGACCACTGAAAATAAACTTCCCAGATTATGAAATATCTAGTCTGGATTATACAGTTCACTTGTGTTTGCTCCTTAAATACATGTGCAATCTCCAATCTCACTTGTTTATAGATACATACATAGATTTAGGAAGTAAGAAACGTACTCATAGAATCACACATTTTGTTGAAAAGTTTGGTGACACAAATATTTCCTATGTATTCCAATCATTAATTTGAGTTGAACCAATAAACTCTGTGATATTAAATGGCACTGAATAAACAGAGATCTGCATATATCAGTTTTCCTCGTGTAATAAAGCAAAGAAGGAATTGTTTTCACATATTAAACTGAAGAAGGAATGCAATGTGGCTGAATCAAGTGCATTTGTCAAAACCCCTAGTAGCTTCTATGTCCCCACAGCATATATCAAATCATTTAACAGCTATGAGACTTCCTATATAAATGACATTTAGAGAGAAAGATTTTCACTAGATGGAAAAAAAGAAGTACACACACACACACACACACAAATTCTGGATATCCTAAGGAATATGAAACAGTTTTCTTCCCAATTTTATCACTTTGTTCAAGCAATATGACTTAAATAGACAAAAGAGTACCACCAAAAAAATTCCCATTCTTTTTTTTTTTTTTTTTTTTTTTTTTTGACAGGCAGAGTGGACAGTGAGAGAGAGAGACAGAGAGAGAAAGGTCTTCCTTTGCCGCTGGTTCACCCTCCAATGGCCGCCGCTGCAGCCGGCGCACCGCGCTGATCCTGGCAGGAGCCAGGATCCAGGTGCTTTTCCTGGTCTCCCATGGGGTGCAGGGCCCAAGCACCTGGGCCATCCTCCACTGCACTCCCTGGCCATAGCAGAGAGCTGGCCTGGAAGAGGGGCAACCGGGACAGAATCCGGCGCCCCAACCGGGACTAGAACCCGGTGTGCCGGCGCCGCAAGGTGGAGGATTAGCCTATTGAGCCACGGCGCCGGCTCAAAATTCCCATTCTAATCTCTGAATCTTTATTGTTGTTACATTATGTGGCAAATGGAAATTAAATAAGCAAACAAAAGTACAGGTGGTTATCAGCTCAACTTAAAATAGAAAAACTAGCTTGTATTACCAAGTGAACGCAATGTAATCATAAACATCTTAAATGCAGAAGAAAGAGGCTGAGAGTCAGAATTAGAATGTGGATGGGAGATAGGCTGCTGCTATCTTTCAAGATGGTAGAGCCATGAGCCACGAGGACTGGGACAGCTCTGAGTAGCTGAGAAGGGAGGAAAACAGGTTCTCACCTAGATCCTCCAAAAGAGAAATGCAATCCTGCAGACACCTCGATTTTAGCCCAGTGAGACCCATTTTGGACTTCCAACCTTCAACGCTACAAGATAATAAATCTTGTTTAAAGCCACAAAACTTGTGGTGATTGGGTTTAGCAGCAACAGGAAACTAATACACCCAATTAAGTAATGAAGTTCGAAACTACTCATCTCCCCTGTACTTTTTCAAACACCTAATTAATACATTTATCCACCTGATTTTACCAAGTTATAGACTTTGTGATCTCAGAACTTTTACAAAACAGCTGGCAATAAAAATTACAAGACTAATCATTCATCCTTGCTCTTAAAGGTACAAACATTATTACCAAGGAATAATTAAGTTGTTTATTTCTTGTTCTTAATGTAAACCTGTAAAGTATGACAATTAATTTGTGTCACCTTAAAAATAAAGGCAATTGTACATATTATTAAATGTGAACAGTGTTAGTCTGGCTAAGCAGATAAAGCAATAACCTTATAAATTACCTTAGTTTCCAACCATTAACTATGAATAACCTGTTTCCCTCTAAATTCTCCATATATTACCGTCAGAGACAATACACTTGGAAAATTTCCAAGTGTTGCATTCTATAAAAAAGTGAAAACAAACTGTTATTTTAGTGATTTCAAATAGAAGCAAGCAGAGATCATTTCTAAGCATGGCAAAAGACTGAGTCAACCATCTCAGACCATGAACATACCAATGAATTATTATTCAAGTCCATCTTCCCAGCGAATGGTCCCCAGGTTGTCCCCACTGGAAGTTGCTGCCGACTCTGAATTTTTCTTTCCCCATCTTTCTGAAACACTTCCAGTTCTCCTGCAAACAAGGAAAACAGAAGTTCTTAGAATACTTTCAAATAAATAGCTACCTCTTGTTGTGTGTTTCCTTTAAACACACACTTTTCTCAGGACTTTAATAGAGAATTAATTAGCTTGTCTGAAAAATAATTGATCTTGTTACCCTGAGAGGAAAATAGAAATGTGTCCGCACAATTATCTATGGAAGTCAATTTCCTTAGTAAATCTTGAAAAACCAGAAAGGATGCACTTCCTCAAAAAGCACTGATTGTGTGCCAGAATGGATAGAAAACACATATTAGAACAATCATTAAAGGTTGAATTCTCACATTTATTCATGACACTAGAACAATATCTAGAACATCTTTGAAAGTACTTTGATAATTTTCTGAAATTATTACTAGTTTCAGAGTGTAAATCACCTACATGCTTAACTTTTAGATTTTCCAAATAAAAATGTTTAGACAAAATTGTTACTTTTTTTTCCTTTTAGTTGTTTTTATAGGATTCCACATTTCCAAAATGGTTTGGACAAAAACACTGAGGAAATAGCTTAGGACAGTCTTATTCATTTTTTTTAAAAAAAAGGAAAAATAGTCATTATTTATTTATTCTAGAGGCAGAGAGAGACAGAGAAAGGGAGATGCCCACAATGGCTGGTTCAGGACCAAGACAGGATCCAGGAACATGTGGGTGGTAGAAGCCCAACTACTTGAGCCATCATCTGCTATTTCTGAGTCTGCATTAGCAAGGATTTGGAGTTGAGTTGGATAGCAAGCTGACGTGGGGTGCAGCCATCTTAACTGATAGGGTAAATGCCCCACATCCTCTTCCCTTCATTTCCTCCACAGTAATATTTTAAGTCATTTAAGAGAAACAGAAAGTAAAGACAATGGACACATTAAAGCAGGAATTCATTGAAGCCTTGCTTAAGAAATAAGTGGGCGTGGTCATTTGGTGTAGTGGTTAAGATGTCACCTGAGACACACACTTCCAATATTGGAATGACTGGGTTTACAGTCCTGGCTACGCTTTTGATGCCAGCACCTTGGGAGACAGCAGGTGACAGCCCAAGTAACTGAGTCCCTGACATGCATGTGGGATACCTATATTGAGTTCCTGGTCCCTGGCTTTGGCCTGTTGCAGCTGAGGCAGCTGCAGGCATTTCGGGAGTGAACCAGTGGATAGAAGATTTCTGTCTCTGTCTCTCTACCTATCCAATAAAATGAAAATAAAGAGAGAAAAACATAGACTTTATTGAATAATTACATTTGTAATGATGTGTAAGGTATATGACAGGCAACATATTATGAAACTGTTGCTTAATTTGGCCTAAGTTTCTTAAGTTAATAACTATCTTTAAATCTGGAGATTCAATCATGATCTTTTTATATTTCCTAAAATTTTTATTAATTATTTTTTAATTTTAAGTCAGAGCAACAGAGAAAGGGACAGAGATCTTCCATCTTCTTATTTTCACTTCTCTACATTTATGTCACCTCCACTTAAAAGCTAAAATATTAGACATTCCTTTTCATGTTTCTATTACCACTTATTCTGAAAAACAAAATCAACTGTATAAAGCATAATCAGCTAAAACATTTTACAATGTTTAAAAACTGTCTATTATGGAGTATATATCTATCTGAATCTGATCAACAAAGATGAAATATTCATAAAAATTCCATGTTCGTGGTCAAAACTTTAAATTCAAGGATTATGCTTTCTTTCTCCTTTCTTTGCACATTATCCCTATCATCTCAAGAACTTGAAATATACAAGGAAGAATTCATTAAATTAAGACAAACACATATCCTCATTTTTTCTTTAACTGTATTAGTTACTGAAGATGAACCTATGAAAATGTACCTAGAATTATTTAATATGTAACAGATGGTTTTATAAACAGATGACTTAATAGTAAATAACATATTAGTGCTTAGGTATCACACTCTCAAGCTAATTCAGAATGTACAGATTGTGGAACTATCAACATTCATTTCTGAGTTTTTTTTATGAAAATGTCTTTCATCTTTGTACAATCTTTTTATTACTACATGGGAATCAGGCCTTGCATAGAAACATCTTCAAAGACATAACATAGCTAACAAATCTATTGCAATATCCAAAATAAATCTGTGAGAAAATGCCTCTCAGTGTATATATATTCATATGTGGTGATGCAATTATTTAATTCTTAGGATTTCTTTTACCTGAAGATAAACTGTTTAATTTCTGTTGGATAAGAGTTTTCAGTATGTTCCAATCATATTGATATGTCACAGTTTATGATTTGATAGAAATTAGGAAAAAATATTTCAATCCCTCAAACACCTATAATTTTCTACATAAATATGATGTATATGTAATTTGCTTGATTTTACATACTAAAACAGTCATGTCACATTTTATTAAAAGATACAAGAGGAATCATGAAAATCTCTGAATCCCTTTTTAAAAAGTAATTCATTCTTTTGCCATCGACATAGTTCATTTGAAAAGAGTTTGGACTCAAACAGTGACCCCTTATCTATACCTGTGGATTTACACACAGGTCCATCAAAATGGGTTAAAAACTACAAACTTAGGGTAAATCATAAAATGATATTAAAATATGTCAAAAATTTCTGAAGTGTCTTTCAATATGCATTAAAATTTTAAGCTGATCAAGAATACTTTTATGGGCTCTTAAAGAAGGCCACAACAAAACCAGTAATTGTTTAGGGTGTCATGTCCAGTATTTTTCAGTTTTATCTGACAAACAGGAAAACTCCAGTGCTCTTTCCTGCTTATCAAAATCTATTTCAATATTTGGAAAAACCTTTTCTGCTGCTGAAGTAGTTAAAAAAATCAGTTATTCACAACACTGTTTACAGAAAACCACAAATATAGTGCAAATAATTACCAGTTACATACTACCAAGGCTACAGAGGTCAATGACAGGAACAGAAATCAAATATTGAATAAATTAAATGAATATTTAACTTTCATGTTGTGTATATTTTAAATGCTTTCAATGATCAATAAATCTTATGAAATAGAAGAAACATTATTGCACTAAACATAAGTATATTAGTTTTTAGCCTTAATTCTGTCTGATAACTAGCAGAAATGGTCTTGAATAAGTTATATATTTCCTAAGTCTTTGTTTAGTCCTTGCTTAAACAGGGATTTTTAATCAGCTGTCATGTAGTCAGGTATTTTCTAACTAACAATCCATGATACCACAATTTTCTTTCCCCTGATGTGATATATTATCAGAGGTAGAAAGGGTTTATAGATCAAAGACCCGAGTCCTATAACTAACTTATCATAAAATGAATGTTCAACCTGAAAATATTAGAGTCTGAAATAAAAGGACCAAGCTCAATTTATATTTGATGTGTTTATTCATTACTTATGCCTCCATTCATTCATTTATTCATTTATTCCACAAATATTTATTTGTTATCTACTAAGTATGAGAAACTGAGTTTAGCCTAAGCCTAAAGCAACAAACAAAACAAGTCTGAACCTTGGTAATTGTAAGGCATCGAATCCATATGATTTGGGAAGTAAAAGGTAGAGAACTCAGTGCTTGTCTGGACTTTCGGGGTTACAGAAGGGAAAATGCAAGAATGAGATTTAGCTTGGGAATCCAGACCAATAGCCATGTATCTACTGAAAGAGGAGACACAGGGGAAAAAACGATTTACAAGTGAGGTGAGGAATTATAGTTTGGAAATTTTGACAAAGTCAAAGAACAAGCGGTGAGTTTAGGTTACTAGGTACAGACATGGGGCTTGAGTAGAGTGATAAATTTTGACATTTCTTCGGTAATTCAAAATAGTCTGGATTAGTAATATAAGCCACAGGATTGTTGATCTAGGGAAGTGCATGATGGCAAAATAAGACCTAGGACAAAGTTGTGAGGGTCCTCAAAAAGCAGAGTGATGGAGGAACAGGCACAGAACTTAGCAGAAGTGGCAGGCCAGAGTCATAAAAATTGGTTACAGCACAGAAGCCAAGGGATCAATTGAGAATTTGAAAGATAAGTGATCAATCAAGGACTCTGAAAGTTTATGAAAGAACATAATAGAAAGATTTCTTGTAATGAGATATTCACAGGAATCTGGAGTCAAAGGAATCTGTAAAATTAAAGGCCATAAAACAGGCTGGAATATGTCCAAAATTGAATGAGAGCAGAAAAACCAAAGCCATGTGATCTTGAATAAGTTACTTAATTATTTCAAATTCAGTTTCTTCACACGTAATAGAAATCACAGTATTTTTCTCAAATGATGCTGTGAGTATTAATTCAAAGAATATATGCAAAGTACCTATAAATATTTACTACTTCACCAAAAAAGAAAGTGAAACATCCCACAAGGACATGCACATGCATTCTTCATCACACCCAATTGTTTACTGACCACTATCTGTGATCATTTTTTCCTTCTTTGTCACCTTCTTATCCAAATCATTCCCCACATATTAATTTACACTGATTTATCTTCCTTTCCAATATCACTTAATTAGTATTTAGCATTTCCCCAGTTTTTATCAACTCAGATCTAGATGACCAACTACACTCACATCACTCTCCATCACCAAATCAAACTACAAATCTCTGCCAATATAAACTTACTAAGACTCCACTTTAATCATGCCATACATTTTGAAAGTTCCTTCACATAATCCTTTTGGCATCAAAAATTGAAAATCTTTGCCTGAAATTTAATCCCATCCTAATGTTACTCCAGTGTCTATTGCTCTCCCCGTTGCGTTCTCCCCTCCAATCAGAAAATATCTTCTCAACATATATTTTTCTTTTCAGCTCTCACATCTTTCTGAGAATTGTTCTTGCTATTTGGCAGACATGTTCCTCCTGCCTGTCTTAATACTCCTTGTTAAATGTTGTAAGATCAAGCTCTAAGTTACTTTCCTTCAAGAAATTTCTCTAAATTTGAGACCAAACTGAGTTCTCATCACCTAATATTCCACTTAATTTATAGGACAATCTCATTCCATTGTGCATTACTCCTCACTAGTTTCTCTGTATTAACTACCCCAACAAGAAAAAATATCGTCTATAGATTTTTTTTAAAAAATGTGTGCTTATTCTCTATTGAAAACAGCTGAATGGATGAAGATTTTGATAATATCATTATCTCCATTTTAGTATCATTACAGTTGATTTTAGAGACAAAAGAAAGTTTTCCTCATGTGTCTTTTCTTTGTATTGTAGCATTCATACAGTTCATTTGTTCATTTGTCCAACATTCTAGCCTTTGCCTCATCTACATCTACTTCACCTTTTACTATATTACCTCATCTGTGAAATATGGAGAAGGATGAAAAATAAAGATTTCTCTGTCTAACTCATGTTTTTGTAGCTATTCTTCAAAAAGAAGCTTCACTTTGACCATGCTGGTTAAGTTCACAGAAAATATTTGAGACACATAAGATGGACTAATCAATTTTTGCAAAAGATAATATTGTTAGTGCTGAGGGCTGTTTCTCTTATCTTCTTGATAATACATACTTCTAAAAGTCTGTGATTACTCAGACTTATGTTAGCTTTGCTTTACAAAAAAAATTGTAAGTCAAAATCACTAGCAAACATCCAGCAGGTTTTTTTTAAAACATCAACTCAGCTTTTGACCCAAATAAAAGAAATGCACTGATAGAAAATATATTTATAAGCATCACTGATGCCCTCACATTTCTTTTTTCATTGAAGGTTCTATTGAGACACTGATTTCTTTCTTTTTAATAGGATCCTTTCTAAGATTGTAAAGCATATGTAAATAGTAGCACACCAAAAGATGACAGACAAGAAATAGGCCTTTTTGCTTAGTTATCAGCAATCATGCTTCAACTGAATTCAGCATTGAGTTGACGGCATAAACATATATGGTGTTTACAGAACATCTCTTAACTCTAAGCTCAGATTTCATAGTAGACATGGTTGCAAGTAAATGAGATGACAGAAGATCAAATTTCACTTGCTGAAAATGAAATTCCGATTGGTTTGAACTTGGTTTTAAATATATAACCAAATTTCAAAGCAGACCACATGAATTAACTCATAATATTTATCGGGCCTTACTATAGCAGAAGGCTATAGCGTCAGAACCCATATTTATATTTTCTTCATGGTTGGAAAACATTATACATCATGGTATCAAACATGGACAGCCCTGAAGTCATGCTGAGTTCAAAAAGCGCTCAAAGATTCTAAAACTCTCAAAACATTTTCAAAGTCAGCCAAGGTGGCCAAAGTATGGCAGAGCTCTTGCTATTTTATGGTTTAACCATTTGACAGCTGCCTGCCAGATACACAGGAGGTTTAGACCATTTCACTACAGAGTTTCTGCACAGCCAGACCCTGATCTTGCCACTACATGTGTCTCCTCAGGCTTTAGCAACCGCATGCTTCATCTGCATTTTAAGACAAATAGCACTATTTATATTATGCTATATTGATCCTTATCTAAGCACAGTTTGGCTCAATAAATGAGAATCCTTGGTTGGTGGTTACAAATTCCCTTCTATGGGTACCTTTTCTAATTTTCCTTCTCAATTTTTGAGTCATACAGTCACCACACACACTAAACTACAGTTTTGAACATAAACTTGAAATACGACATTCTCTATTCAAGTACTCCGGTCAAACCCTGATAAATCAGGCTGGCCATGCAGTGATCTTATCCCTTCCGACTCTTTAATAAATCGAACCTTGTAAGTTCCTACTGTTGGAAGTTGTCACTAAATGAAATTGTGACCTTATCCGGCGCATGAACTTATCCTGCTGACAACTACATTTATTGTGTGGATAAGAAAGGGGAAAAAAAAAAAAAAGAAAAAAAAAAGAATACAGAAAAAAACCGAGATATTTGATAATTCTGATCTTAGCCATATGTAACTCTAACAGATGGGATCTTTTTGATGTTCCATTAATGATTTGCCAAGGATGAGTCTCTACTTAGAGAAAAATGCTCACCCTAGGTAAGTGCTGGGGGCACTGCAGATGGCATTAAAAGTGCATGAAGAGGTACTGGGTGACAGCAGTGAATCAGAAGCTATTAGTCTAACACAAAGAGCCCTGAATTAGCTTGTAATTGCACTGGAAAAGATAACATAATGGTGGTGGCAAAATAGAAACATTCCCTTTCCACGTGATGCATTCAGTACCTAAAAACTCTAAAACAAGACACCAGAATTGTCTAAAACCTAGAGCAAGTTAAATCACCACATTTCTTAAGAATGTAAAATGCTTCCTGTGCCTACAATTTCTAAAATGTCACAGAAATGAATGTTGTTTAGGAAGCAAATTTATAAGGATAAACTATCATATACTGGTATTACAATCTTAGGGACCTTTTATACCGTTATTCTGATTGGCTTTAAGGACTGATTCTGAGGTTGGATATTCTATGGTAAGACTCACTGGGATCTGTCAATTACCATCTTCAAAGATACAGAACAGACCAGACAAAACGTGTATGTAGTAGCAGTATTATTGGTAATGGGGTAGAAAATTTTAGGTATTTATAAAAGCAATACTATGGTGTGAAATAACAATAAATCTTCACATTCACATACACATGCAAAATAAATTTTATATACAGAGAGCAGGTTCAAGACTGAGAAAAAGGACTTGCCATACTTTGCTCTTTTTCTATGATCCATTTATATGAACAAAGAAACAGGACAAAACAGTTCATCCCAGATGTCTGAAAATATTCACCTGGATGTGCCCAGCTCACACAAATATTTGGAAAAATCAAAGAAAGCAGGAGCTGCAGTCATTGGATATCGTTCAGCTGCTGCAAGGGGGAGGGGAGTTGACAGTGTTGCTCAGGAAACCTGGCACAGTGTGCATCTTTGCTGGCAAGGCCTCTCTGACCTTCCAGACACCACTCCATGTCACAGACTGACCCAGTGCCATTTCCTGATCCAAATCTTGAGAAGCATGGGGAGGTTATGTTTCAGAGCTATGTGGTTAGTGGGAAACCATCCTGGAAGTAAGAGGCCTTGACTAGTAGACACAGGAAACAGCAGTGTGGGAGCAGCAGCAGAAAGTCAGTGTCCCAGCAGGAGGGACATACAAAGGTCAGGACATGCAGAGAACTGGTCAGAGAAGCTGAGATTTCCTTTTAGAAGAGAGACTCTGAAGGAGAAACTTGAGATAAAAACCAACCATAGCTCCTATCTGAGAGGAATAATTTTTAGCGAACATTTAGGATGAAGCATCAAGAAACCTCATGATATTTAAGGTTCAAAACTGTAATCAACAGTATTTATTTATTCGACATGTGGCCTGTTAAATCTGCATGCTTTCTCACAGGTTATAGTCATTATTTCAAGAGCATAAAGTTCACTTACAATAGAACTTAACACAAGTCATCATTGGTACTGGTAAGTATTATATATTGTCATTAAATATGTATTATATATATATATATATATATGAGATACACACATGAGGTATCCAAACAGTTTTGTCAAGGGACTGACATTGTGGTGAAGTGGGTTAGACTACCACTTTTGACACCAGCATCCCAAATGATTTCTGGTTCCAGTCTCAACTGCTCTGCTTGTGATTCCGCTTCTTGCTAATGCTCCTGGGAAGACTGTAAAAGATGGCTCAAGTAGTCAAACCCCTGCCACTCATGGGGGAGTCCAGCATGGCTGCTCTCCAAGCTTTGGAATGGCCCAGTGTGTGTCTGTTGTGACCATTTGGGAGTGAGCCATAAGATGAACAATCTCTCATCTCTCTTTGTCTCTCTGTCTCCTGTGTCTCCTTCTCCCTCTTTCTGCCTCTCTGTTGCTCTACCTTTCATAAAAAAGCTATGCAAAGGTTTCAGGATTTTTTTTTTTGCACCAAAATAATATTTTTTAATTTTACATTCCATTAAGTATTTTAGTACTTGTATACTGACTTACTAGATACTGCTTTAGCTTAACACCTATAATAAATTGAGATATAGTCTTTTTTTTTAATATGGTGAAATGGTTAGATGGAATGTAAGGCAAATATACTGACAAGCTTTGACAGATAAAAATCTTTAAATATTGACTGTAATTAGGATGAAATTTTTCAAAGGAAAAGGTCTACAAGAATTTCCTTTTGGAACTGGGGAGGTGAGTTTTGGATTGCCATTTTAGAGACCCAAAGGATGGCAGAATTACTTGACTAAAGAACAAAAAAATGTGGAAAAAATGACTGCAATAATTTCAATCCAGGAAGCAATAAACTTTGAAGTACTCTCAGTGAATAATAAAAATGGACAGATGACGAGTCTAAAATATTGTTCTTTTAGAGAGTTTTCAATGTTTCTTCAGAGAACAAGTATAGCAAGTATGTTTTTTGAAGAAAAAAAAATTGAAAAACAGAGTGACAAATAGAATCATAAAGGTGCCAAAAATTTAACGTGTCACCAATGAATATACGTGAGTTCTTGTCTAATACCATTACCAGTATACTACATAGTCCAGAGAAAGATAAAGGCCGTACTACTGGCACTAAATTGCTTATTTCTAAAAATTGAACTTCCATTGTCAAAAATACTATTAATTTCAGAAGGTGTTCATAAAACACAATTCCTAAAGATCATGTATTGTATTTGTATTTGCATGTATTTGTAATTCAGGAGTATTTTATATCTTCCCAGTTGTATGATTCCTAAGTCACACATAACTGACAATGCGAGCTTTGTCACCACAGGCTCCTTGGCACTCTTTTTCAGAGGTGTAGTGCATAGTCAGTCTCGCTGTATTTCCAACCCCTTAGCTGTCTGATTTACCTCTCCAAACACCCAACATTAGTGTCATATTTCAACTGTGCACTCTTTTGATGAACAAGTCATTGATTCACGTAGCCTCTCTTGCTGGAAGTGCAAAGGTGATCTGTCCTTTTTAATTCTCACAGCATGTCATCTGTAACTCTAACATTTTCCTATCATTTTCTTCCTTATAATAGTGATTTGTATATGCTTTCTATCTCTTTACCTGCAACTTCCTAGCTAGTTCCACAATACTTTGCACCTCATAGGGTTGTAAAAACTAAATTGACTAGCTAGAATTTTCTATCAAATTTATTGTGCTAGGGCTCAAAGCTATAGTGACTTAAAAATTTAAGTTGCAAAATTAGTACTGATACTAGAAATCTAAACCTGGTTTTCTTATCCTCTCATAATTTATCAGAAAGCCTCTTTTAAAAAAAATTGAACAACTTAACCATGTGGAAGGATTGACCTCAAGCCCTAGTATCATATCAGCAGCCATTAGAGTGGATTCATTTTTAAGATTAGCTGTCAGTCAATTCGGAAAGCAGCACATGCCTGCCTGCAGGACGGGGCCACAGGGTGGGTTTTGAGGTAGGCAAGGTGGTGGGAAAGATTAAACAAACAAAACACTGGGAAAGCATCACGGGGGAACAGCCACATTATCAAGTCGACAATAAACTTTTACATCTCTGCCTCAGAAATTTCAGAAAGAAGGATGTAAGATACAGTGTTCAAACTATGTAGTTCCCCCACTTCTTACATTGATGATTATTCTGCAGAGAAACTGATTAAATGTATCTTGTCATTATCAGCCTAAGAAGTGATAAATTCATAATCTTTTCTTCCCAAGAATGCAAAAGGTAAAAGATATTTGAATATACCAAAATGTCTCCTAATTTTTTTATCTCCATTGACAGTATTTTCTTCAGAGATGACTTTTTAATGTGAAATTATATAAAACTACTGCACACTTGCAGGGGAAGTCCCTTCTCTAACTTGTCTTACATTTAACACACCCAGTCTGTTCAGTACATGTATGTCCAACATATGTGTTATTCTTCCTTTCTCTTCCCCTTTCCTTTTCTTCTACTTTCCTTCTTTCTTCACCTTTTCAACTTGAAGATGGAGTAGAGAAATGTCAGATGAAAAAGAGAAAGAAGGGAGTGAGGGGACAGGACATGAAGGAAATGGGAGGGAGAAAGCAAAGGAAGGAAGGAAGGCAGGCAGGGAGGGAGGAGGGGGAAGGGAGGCAGGGAGGCAGGCAGTCACTACTCATGAATATGATCTCCATAAACTCAGCACTAGCTGCTTAGATCTAAGATTTGATGCTTTCCTCTGCATCAGAAACATTTATTTTCCCACATTCACTCAGAGAATCTTTACCCATGTTGACTCAGGTCATGACACACAGAGCTATAGCTACTTAGTGGTGGCAAGATAATTATGGTCCAAAACAAGATTCTGGTGAAGGTAAAAGGAAAATAAAATCTCCTAAGACAAGCTGGGGTAATCAGGATGGTATCCCAAAGGGAGGGCTCGCACAGGACTAGGGCAGTCTAGAACATCCCTCCCCTTTAATAAGTCAGAAACAATCCCTTTAAAATCTGAGCACACTGCAATAATAACAGGAGCATTTAAACATGCATGTTACATTGTAAGCTAAATTATATGAGTGAGAAAGCATTGCCTTAAAATAAAGTTACTGCAAATTAAGATAGAACAAATGGCTGGAATTTAATGTAAAAAGCAGTTTCAATAGCATAGAAATCATAACTGATCTAATAGTTTCTATCATTGAGTACTGAAAATAGGTTAATTTTAGCTAAAAATGGTATTTCTAAAAATTGCCAGAAAATATCCTATACGGTTCCTTAAATTTAAATATGGCTCTCTTCTAACACATTGTTACTATGACAAAAATTCACTTTGCTACTTCTTGATAATTTCACATGAACTGCTGAAATTGAGATAATAATCCTGGAAGCTATCACTTTAAGCAGTCAAGACCAGAGAAGTGAGCTCACCAACAAATATATCTATCATGGCCTTCCAGTTCACAGTGCTTGAAGATAGAAGAGTCCCTTTTCTCACTGATTCCCATGACTGGCTAGTTGAAGTTCTACTGAATTCAGTCAGAACTTGGGGTGTGATGCTTGCCATCAGAATCAGGCACTAGAAGCGGCCATAATTATCTAAATTAGCTGTATAATGCCAGGAGTCAACAGCTATTCAAAAAAATACTCTATATCTTTAACATCATTATTATACTCACATAAACAAAATTGTATTAATTTTAAAGGATATTTTAAAACTCTGCTATGTAAACAAATAGATATTACCTACAGATATCAAAAGTTTCAGAAGTAAATATCAGTAGCTAAAAAGTATGTTTGGAATAAAATGTACCTGTCAAATATGAAGACTTTTAAACTTTATTTTAGTAGGAAGGGAGTTGGAGAGAGAGAGAGAGAGAGAGAGAGAGAGAGAGAGAGAGAGAAAGAAATATATGAGTTCCCATCTGCTGATTCACTACCCAAAAGCTCAAAAGCTAGGAACCCAATCCAGGTCTCACATGTGGGTAGCAGGGACCCAACCACTTGAGCCACCACCACTGCCTTCCAGGGCGTGTATTAGGGATTTTGACTTGAATCAGGTGTTCTGATATGGGAATACTGGCTTCACAAGCTAGTATTAATGTGCTTACTTTTAAAAGTAATGCTAACTCATCATAAGCTCTCAATAGAACACTTACAACACATTTCCACTGTAGATGCACTGACTTTTTAAAACCATAGACAGTAAACAGAACTCTTTAAGATCACTCTGATTCTTTGTACTGTTATCTAAAACAGAATTAAAGCATAACAGGTACAGCAATATTAAATTTATTATGCACAATTCTTAGCGAGAGTCAAAATATGGGCAGGAATTTGGTGCAGTAATTAAGATGCTACTTGGGACTCCCATGTCCCTTATCAGAATTCCTGGTTCAAGTTCCACTCTAATCCAGCTTTCCTACTAATACATACCCTGGGAAGGCAGCAGATAACCATTCAAGAATTTCAGATCCTGCCACTGAGGTGGGAAATTTAAGATCAAGTTACTGCCTCCTGGTTATTAGTCCAGTGTGACTATTTTGGGCACTTGAGAAGTGAACCAGTGGATGGAATATGTCTCTGTCTTTCAAATAAGAGAAAAATAATTTTATAGAGCCCAAGCAAAGATTTGTCATTGCAAAGACAAACAACAAATACTGAGCACTTTACTCTTAATTTGTAATAATCTATTGTTTTTCCTCCACCAAATACATGAGTGTCCCTGAAATCTGAGTTTTCTGATAAAATGAAACTGACGAAAAAAGAAGAAATTTTTTAAAAATTATATTTTCATGAGTATGCTGGGAAATAATTGCATATGCAGACAATAAGAAGATAACCAATGAGATATTATTAATTCGATTTGACAAATTCTTATACAGATTTCATACATCTTTAGCAGTGGGCATTATACACACCCCTAGGATTCAATAATTCAGATCGTATGAGAAGAAACTTCCTTGACCACCTTCAGCACCAGCTTGCATTCTCTGTGCATCCACTGACTTACTGCTTACCATGGGCACCAGTTTAATTTCCTAATTGTCGCTCCCATATTTGTAGTGAACATGAGATCTTGCAGGTAAGGAACTCAATATATAATGTTGGTCACCTAATAAATCTATAAATGTTATTGATTTTTTCTCAGTGCTTTCTAGTTAAGGAAGAAAGTGAAGCATATGGATGAAAACTATTTGTATCTCTTAATGCGGACTTGCTTGGTTATTGTAATTAGCTCATCTAGTACCAGCTTTCATCTAGAACCACTTTCACACTCAACATGAAGAAAAAAGGAGGCAAGAAAGATCATACTTAATCCCAAAGGTGACAGGAACAGCTCCTAGAGCTGATTCTACCCACATAGGTAATGAAGTGATTCAGTCCATAGTAACCCCACAATGCTATTTCTTTAGCCATAGCAAAGCCAGGCAAAGGTATGTAGCTGCGAAGGTCACCATCAAAGGTGGGTTACCATTCCATTTCTAGATCATCAGGATTAACTGTTCTCCTGATATTAGAGGGTTCTAGGGAGGAGAAAATGAGCAACATATTTATAAATTACTGAAAAATAATGCACATTTAAAACAAAAGAAAATATTTATTCGACCTTACTGGTGATCATTCGATTTTCTTCATTTGTCTCCTTAATTGTTTTCAATTATAAAATAACAAAAATAAAACACATTATTGAGCAGTTAAAATATGTCAGACACTACATTGAGTCCTTAATCTATGTCTTCTCACTTCCATAAAACATACAGAATGAGCTACTGGGAAATAAACTAATACCCATAATAAACTACTTACATGAAAGTAATCTTTCATATCTGCAAATATAATTCTTTATTTTTCTAAGTTATTTAGTATAGATGTACGTATTACCTCCTTTTTCCTTTCATCTCAGTAGAGGGCTTTGACTCAAATTAATGCAATGAAATAAGTGACAACGTAGAGGACAAGAGTTGATCAAGACTGAAGAATAACAACAGTCATTCACTTACATGACAGAGAGCCACTTGGAAGAAATAGAAGCTCCAGACAAACAGTGTGGTCTACCAAATAACAATTAAATGTATTCTGGACAATTACTCTGCAAAGTCAGGGTCAATCCTAATTTCTTGATGGGAAAATTGGCAGTATTCCAAATAAAAATAGGCACTCATTCCACTATTTCTTCAAAAATATTAATTACTATACTGCTTTTCACTTATAAATCTGTTTATGAAAATCACAATTTATTCCTTAGAAACCTATAAAACTGCAGATGTATTATAATTATCATTATGATCATTAATTTTTGCTATTTGTTAGATATTAAAAATATATCTAAATCAAGGATATGAAACTTAAAAAAAGCATACCTTCAGGAAAAAATAGTATCTTTAACATGTATCACTGACACAGAGCCAGCATTGTGGCACAGTGGGTTAAGCCAGCACTTGTGGTTCAGCACCCTGTATCAGAACACCGGTTTGAGTTCCAGCTGCTCTGCTTTAATCCAGCTTCATGCTAAGCACCTAGAAAGGCAGCAGAAGATGCCCTAAGTGCTTGGGACCCTGCCAACCATTTGGGAGATCCAGCTGGTGTTCTAGGCACCTTTGGCCTGGCCCAGCCCTCAAATGGCCTGTTGTGGCCATTTGGGGAGTGAATCAGGTAATAGAAGATCTCTTTATCTCTTTTTCTCTCTATGATTTTCAAATAAATGAAATGAATCTTATGTGTGTGTGTGTGTATGTGTACATATGTGTGTGTGTATTTCATCCTTTTGAATTCTCAACACCAACAAAGTATGGGCAAAACAATGTTAAAACACAATAACAGTACTTATCATTACATTTTATACTTATTACTAATCCATCATAGGTCAGGAAAAATTATGGTTCCAGGAGCAACCAAAAGCACATAGCATTCCATTCTGACCACTTTATTTATTGTTTCATTCGCCTTTCCACCTGCCCTGTAATCATCTTGCACTTTGAAGATCACCTTCTATAGGCAGTTTTGGTCAACTGGAGATCATTCAATCAGGACTTCAAACCCAACATTACCTACAAAGAAGCAAACACTTCCACCTTTCTCTTTAATCACAACCAGGAGAACCACTATATTTCCTTTTCTCCGTAACATGGAATTAAAAAAAAAAATTAGTGTCAGCTTCCTTATTTGGAATTATAATCAAGTTGGCAAAATCAGAGTGGAAGTTTGAAATAAACAGGTGCTAGAAGTAAGGCAATAATATAAACAAGATTTGAAATGACATTGCTTAATAGAATAAATTCTAAACCACTTAAGAGAAATTAATTTGCATATACATAATGGAATTACAAAGGAAGAAGAGGCCAGCATCATTAGGGCAGGGTGAAAGACAACTCCAATTATAAATCATGGAGATTCCCACTTAACCTCACTGAGAATATTGTTAGACATAAATATATTTCACTGTATGAAATGGATGTGACAGATTTTTGTTTCTTTTATGAATAGTTCAATACACTAGGGCTGACCATCAGTTTAAATTATTCAGTCTGCTGAGATATTCTTGTTCCTATCATTAAGAAATTTATTTTGAGACATGCTGATTTCAGTATTTTACTATCTGAGAAACCTAACGGCACATGGTTTTGCAACTCACTATAGAAACAGTGTGTGTAATATCAAAGAATGGGCATGAGGAGGCAGTCCAAAAATGCTTCTGGAGATAAATGGCCACCCTCGTAATTGTTTACATGTCCTTTTCCTTTGTACCCACATTCATTTGAGTACTGTGCTTACTGCAGCATGCTTGTGCACGAATAGCTGTGTGTGTATGCCTGACTGATGCCAATATTAATGTCTGCCTGACTATTCCCAAGTGATGCACTTCATGAAGGAAGTCGTCATGTGTAATCATCATTGTTCCTCAGGTCTAGTCCTATGCCTAAAATAAAGTAAGGATTAAATTAATATTATTTGAATATACAAAGGAGGAAAGGAAGGAAGATGGGAGGGAAAGATAGGAGGAAAGGTAGAAGGAAAAGAGGAAAGGAAGATATTATTTGCAGGAGCATTCAGAGTGACTGACATTATATGGAGTAGGATGAACATGAAAGTAATAAATAGAAAGGGATACTTTAAAAATAGAAAACTAAAGATATTATTTTTATACTCTTACATTATGTTTCATTTCTTCTAACTATATGAATAATTAAATAGCTTGGGAGAGAATAAGAGAGTGAGAGAAGAGAAGGATGTGCTTATATAAACTGAATTAAGTTAGATTCATTTGATCAAGCGTCCCAGGTTGCAGAACTTCTGCATCCACTGTATGTAACTAATAATATACTCTTTTAATGCCACATTGGAGGGACTGTTTTTCCATTCTCTTAAAAGGAAATAGAGGAGCTGATGCTGTGGCGCAGAGGCAGAGAGTTAATGCCCTCGCCTGAGGCGCCAGTATCCCATTCAGGCTTCGAGACCCGGCTGCTCCACTTCCCATCCAGTTCTCTGCTATGGCCTGGGAAAGCAGTAAAAGATGGCCCAAGTCCTTGGGCTCCTGCATCCGTGTGGGAGACCCAAAGGAGCTCCTGGCTTCTGGCTTTGGATCGGCAAAGCTCCAGCCGTTGTGGCCAATTGGAGAGTGAACCATTGGATGAAAGACCTCTCTTTCTCTCTCTCTACCTCTCCTCTCTGTGCGTAATTCTGACTTTCAAATAAATAAATAAATCTTTATAAAAAAATGAAATAGAAGTGAGTTCTTCAGAGGAATTAACCTAGTAGATTTTTATTTAACTTCTAATCATAGAAATGCAAATTAAACTAAACAAGAAGTCTAGTAATATCAGTAAAATCTTTTATTGGCTTTTATATATCCATTTCAAGAGATTAACAGCAATCAAACATTACTTTGAACACTAGAAACAACCAAATAAATCATCTATTTTCTTGAGTACACTTCTAGTTCTAAAACAATTACAGATGACACACACACACATTCATACACATAAACATATAAAAAGTAAAACAGAAGGAATAAGAATAAGATAAAAAGGATGCTTCAATGTCAATATTCTGATTGTGATATTACTTTGAGAGCTCACAAACTAATTTATAATTATCAAAACAAAGCCATCAAAACAAGGCCAGCCAAATGGACTTACCCCTTCCCATTAAAGATGGAATAATAAGACACTGAAACAAATATAAGATCTATCTCCTTTAGTTTTTTTAAGGAGTACACTGATCTTGAATATCCAAATATTCACTTAACTAAAGTAACAAAACAGAACATTATATTTCTCTTTTTAATATGTATTAGTTATTGTTATAACTTCAACTAGAGTATTTCTACTATCAATGAATAAAAATTAATTGCAAGAATGCCAGCAACTAATTATTTTCTGTAAGAGATTTATTGCAAAAATAATAAGTATTTTTTAGAGTCTGAAAAACAGTTTGACAATTTCTTTCATTTTATTCAATTTCTAACATATAGATTTTATAAGACATAAATAATACTAAGTGATAGTCTTCAAATATTGGTTTACTTATGGAAAAAATAATTTTCAAAATTCATAAAACACTAGAAATTTCTTAAAAATTAAAATGATTTAAATGGCATTGGTAAATTTTCTCATCTGTTCCTTTTCTGGGAGATTCAGATGCTATACTGAGGCAGATAAAGTCATTACAATACTGCAATAAAATAGTGAAAAATGAGAAACACACTGCTGAAATGGATTTAATCTGCTGCACTGTTTTAAATGGAAATATATTGTAAGATTATACATTTTGTAAAATAGCAACATAGATATTACTGCTCCCTGGTGAATGATACTAAAATCTCCATTTATTTGGCTGGTGTAGGTATGGCCTTAGGTGTACACCTACAAGTGAATTAAATTTAATTGCTTATTTCCAGTTTCCTCAGAAAGTACTGCCTTTAAGCAAGATGTAAATGCATTTAAATGGGTATGTTCATCTGAAACTCTGTTCAATAAGTAAAGTGTTTCTTCCAATATAGAGAATCCTCTTTGATCCAGGATATTCATGATATTTCACTTAAAAGTACAGGCACAGCATGGTGGAATTGAAAGAGAATATGTTTTGAAGTCAGATGGACATGGGTTTGAATTCCAGCTTTGCTACTTAACAACTGTGTGACAGTAGAACAGTTAAACTGAAACATAGGGTCTTCATTTATAAAAATCAGAAAAATAATATATATCATATAGAATTATCATAATCAAATAGAACAAAATACAAGACAAGGCCTAACATAAAGTATGCACTGAAAACATTTATATTTTATCAGGTATAATATTAAAACTTTGTACCAGTTCAATACAGCAGAAATGAAAACAAGGAGGTCTTTCCTAACCCAATAGTTTGTTTTCTGCTTTTTTGTTTGTTTTCTTTCTTTTTGAGAGAGAGAGAAAGAGAGAGCGAGAGCGAGAGAGAGAGCATTTCCGTCCACTGGTTCACTGTTCATATGCACACAACAGCCAGAACTGGTTCAGGCCAAAGCCAGGAGTCACAAATATAACCCAGATCTCACTCCTGGGTGGCAGGAACCCACCCAATTACTTAAATAATCACCACTGCCTCCCAGGTGTGCATTAGCAGGAATTTGAAATTAACAGGCAGAGCCAGGAACAGAAATCAGGTGTTCCTGATAGGAGAAATTACTGATGTCTTTAAAAAAAATATTTTACTTGAAATTCACACACACACACACACACACACACACACACACACAGATGGGAGGTGGGGGGAGAGCGAGAGGGAGAGGGAGAGGGAGAGAAAGAGGGAGAAAGAGAGAGAGAGGATGTTCCACCCTCTGGTACATTCCCCAAAAGGTCTCATCCACTGGGGTTGGGCTAGGCCAAAGCCAGGAGCCAGGAGCTTCCTTCAAGTCTCTCAGTGGGTTCAGGGACCCAAACACTATTTCCATCTTCCACTCCTTTCCCAGGTGCATTACAAGGAGCTGGTTGCAGCAGGGTCTTGAAAGTGCACCCACATGGGTGCTGCAAGCAATGGTTTTACCAGCCTGCTCACTGATGTCTTAACTGTCTAGGCCAAATGCCTGCCCCAGATGCCTGATGTTAAGACATAGGATAATGTTTCAACTTTGGAGAAGAAAATGTGAACTTTACAGGTCAGTTTGCAATAAGAAAACTACTAAAACTGCCAGCTACATAAAACTGTTTTCAGAGTCATGTAATACCATTGATATGAAAATGATGTAAAATGTTAAAAGCAAAACCCACATTCATAAGCAGTTCCTCAAGTTAAATAACTTCACAAAATGGAAGCAAAGGAAAACAAAATACTTCCAGCTGCAATATTCTGAATGTGGGACCCTGTTTCTGATTTCAAACTTTTCAGCCATATGTTCAGAATTCATCTTTTTGTGATGTTGGGAAGTTTTATACAAAAGATCTACAAAAGGGATGAAAATGCAGTTTGCCTAAAATAATTCCTTCACATGCAGTGACCACTCTTAACGCTGCAACATCAAAACGCGTGTGACCTGGCTTCCTTTATATGGGACAGGTGTTTTAAAACAGGGTTTCCAAGCTCCACTTTACGGAGATTAAATTCACTACATTTACATTTATTAAGAGAAAGAAAGTTTCATTTAAAGCTTTAGTAATTCTAACATAAATCCTATATTTATTATTAAAATGTTATTATTACCATTATTATAGATTACCATATGTCATATCTCATACTCTATATTGACTGGCATGTGGCATGTATTAAGTTGATAGGCTTTATGGTATTATTTAATTTAACTGCTACAAAACCATGTTAAATATATTATTAATACTTAGCAGATTGCCAAGATTAATTCACAAAAACCTGGCTTAAGTAAATAACATGTTCATATACTTAACACCCTCCCCAGACAAAAGTCCCTCAGAATATATCTCAGATCTATTAAAATATCTGATTAAAATTTTTTATTAAACTATTTCACAAAAAAATTCTAACATGTGCATATAGTCTTTCACCTTGAAATAAAATAAAGGGGCATGGTTGGGCAGGGGAGCTAAAAGGCACAAAGAGACAGACACAGAGATACTGGGAAAAAAAAAACAAGAATGAGAAAGAAGCTAATAATCTAGGCACAATAATCCGAAGTACAATTTTAAAATATTCAGGAAGACAAAATTTAATAAATAATACTTCTGAAACTATTCAAATAATAAGCTCTGCAAATATTTTGCTTTTTAACATTATATACAGTCCAAGTTCCTTGTGCAGACAGAAGAAATCTGAATGAATACTAAAATACATAATTGGATATCCAAGAAAAGCCACAGATATAAATTTTATTCCAGGCATACTTAACAATTGTAGAATAATACAAGTATCTCATAATCTGACTGTACTGATACTGAACAACTTTCTGTTTAGAGCTCTGTGGCTAACTCCTACTCCATTATAATTATAACTTTGCAATAAAACGAGGTATATAATAAATCTACAAGTCTTCCCTCTAGCCTCACAAAGGTGCATGTAAATTGTTGGAGGTCAGCTTTATGGGTTAGTTTACTATCTATCATGGTCATGACTACACATAAAAATTGTCCTGTAGAAAATAAATACGTCTCAGGCAAGCCCTCACTTTTTTCTACGGCATGTTGTTACTGCAATGAAGCTGTGGCTTCAAGTAAGTTTATTAAAATGCAGGGGGTAGAGGTTTAGAAAGATACCTCCATGATGTTTACTCTAAACAAATTTCCATATTTGAGTATTCCTGGTGGTTGCTTAGGAGAATAGTCTCTGTCTTTCATAATTCTCCAATGTGTCTCCACCAAGAAATTTTATGCATCACTATCCCTGTTTCAGGCTCAAATTAAGCTTTTTTATAAAAGAAATGGAAGTACACCATAATGTATTTACCACTTACAGTATCACTACAGTACAGAAGGTAGAAAACTATTCCTCAGGCCAGCACTGTGGCGTAGCAGGTAAGGCCACTATCTGCAGTGCTGGCATCCCATGTAGCCGCTGGTTCGAGACCTGGCTGCTCTACTTCTGATCTAGCTCTCTGCTATGCCCTGAGAAAGCAGCAGAACATGGCCCAAGTCCTTGGGTTCCTGCACCCCTGTGGGAGACCCCAAGAAGCTCTTGGCTTCTGGCTTCAAGATTGGTGCAGCTCCGGCCATTGTAGCCATCTGGGGAGTAAACCAGCGGATGGAAGACCTCTTTCTCTCTCTGCCTCTCCCTCTCTCTGTGTGTAATACTGACTTTCAAATAAATAAATAAATCTTTAAAAAAAAGGAAAAGAAAATATTCTTGCCATGGGCTTATGAAACAAAAGGTGCAAGATGCAGAAGAAAATATGAACCCCTTCATTACTTTAGTTCAAAATGTAGCTGTATTTTTAAATCGATCAAGAAAACAGCAGTCATCTTGCAAAGCTACAAAACCTTCTGAAACCAGCAAGTCACAGATGAAGTTCTGAACTTCATGTTGGTGACAGTTTTCAGGATTTCCTAGCCTCTGCAGGACATACATTTATCAACTGAAATAAAATACTAAACTAATGCAAAGTAAAAAGGTATCTACCTTTCCAAAGAGATGGCAGCATTTCAGGAGCATCCTAAGCATAGCACCTACCACCAAAGGTAAATAAAATCTATCATTTTAGGGCAGGAATATTTCTCCTCTGTTAAAGTAAAGAAGGCAGGGAGAGATGAAGCCAGGGCACAATTCATCAGGTGCTCTCTTGGCATTTTAGGGACATAGTTCATTTCGACTTCAAAATAGTCATAGAAAGTGAATACTGTCACACTCATCTTATATATGAGGAAGCAAAGCCTGAAGGAAGTTAAATAGCTTTCTGTGGTCATGGCTAGGATTTAATATGAATGTCTGGAGCCAACGCTGTGGCGTAGTGGGTAAAGCCTCTGCCTGCAGTGCCGACATCTCATATGGGCGCCAGTTTGAGTCTCAACTGCTCCACTTCCCATCCAGCTCTCTACTATGGCCTGGGAAACAGTAGAAGATGGTCCAAGTCCTTGCGCCCCGGGACCCACTTGGGAGACCCGGAAGAAGCTCTTGGCTCCTGGCTTCAAATCGGTGCAGTTCCAGCTGTTGTGGCCATCTGGGGAGCAAACCAAGGGATGGAAGACCTCTCTCTCTCTCTCTTTCTCTCTGCCTCTCCTTTTCTCTGTGCGTAATTCTGACTTTCAAAAAAATAAATAAATCTTAAAAAAATAAAATAAAATGAATGTCTGCAGATCATACCACACTGTACACCTCCTTATTGAGGGATTCTGAAAACCATTAACAATGTAATGTTAGTGAATTTTTTTTTTTTACTTTTTTTTTAAAGACTTATTTGTTTATTTGAGAGGCAGGGTCACAGAGAGAGGGAGAGGGGGAGGGGGAGGGGGAGGGGAGGGCGGAGAAAGAGAGAGAGAGAGGTCTTCTATTCACTGCTTACTCCTCTAAATGGCTGCAATGGCCCAAGCTGGACCCATCTGAAGCAAAAAGCCAGGAGCTTCTTCCAGGTCTCCCATGTGAATGCAGGGGCCCAAACACTTGGGCCATCTTCTACTGCTTTCCCAGACCATAGCAGAGAGCTGGATCAGAAGAGGAGCAGGACACAAGCCTGTGCCCACAGGGTATGCCAGTGCTGCAGACTTGAGGTTTAACCTACTACGCCACAGCACTGGCCCCCTTGCCTACTATTTAAATGAACAATGGATAATTTGTCCATTTCTTAAATTTGTTTTCTACAAAAACCTACACAAAATATCTAAGTTTCAATGAAGCTGTCTTGACTTTCATTGTCTAACAGAGATTCATAATCCATTCTCCATCTGACAGTTGACATTACCAAAATTGTTTTATACCTTAGTAATCAGATTTAGTGATTCTGACCTAAGCAAAGGAAAAATTGGCAACAAATTCCTTTAAAAAAAATAAAAACTGAATTACCAGTGGCATCATTGGGTCATTCAACATTTTATTTATAATACTTACCTTAAAAATTAGATTGTAGTAGTTTTCATTCGTACAGTTTTATGAATGTAAGAGAACAATTGTTAGGCCTTGATTAAGTGATCCAATTTAGGAAAAGAACCGGCAACCAAAAAAACTTTAAAAATCACTACTATGGTAGGAACCCATTATTCAGCCTGGGCAATATGATAACCTCAAGGTAGCCAGAGAAATATCCACAGCTGATACATTGTAGCTCAAGGGAAGTTGCTTTCACTGGAGCAGATTTCTGATTTGACCACTCTGTAATGCCCATTTTATTGGATTCATTCCTAAACTCCACCATTGGTTCCAAAAGGGAGCCTTGGCCATGTCATTCTTCTTTTCTGACACCCTTTCTTCCCTGACAGCCCCCATGTTTTGAGACGAGTCTCCCTAGCACTAATCATGCTGATGGTATGTGATCATCTGGCTATCTTGCTCTGTGTTCACAACCAAAAACAGTACTTAGAGCCAACAATGTGTCTTATGTTCATAAACGTGTCTTTTGAACCATCTCAAGGAATTTCATTGTTTTTAACATGGACAGAGACCCCATTATCTTCTTAACAGAAATGTGTTTTCTTTTTCTGAACACTATGAAAAGGCTGCTGGCCTTCAACTTGAGGAGTATAGCATAAAGAAAAAAACATAGTAAGATAAGATTCTACAGTAAACCATGAAACACAGAAAAGGGATGGGAGGGAGAGAGGAAACTTGGCAAAGAACATCAAGGTTTACTTATAAATGACTGTCTTCTTCTAAGAAAATCAGAAATATCTTCCAAGTAATAAGTACCCTGAGACTATAGAAAATTCGTGGTGTGGAGAAAATTAACATGAATATTAAAATAGTCCACATTCATTATTAAATATTAAAATTAAAATTGGCAATATTTCCCAAATGACCCGGTATCTTGAAAAATCAGGCTACATTTCATTCTTTTAGACTTATGGCTAAATAACACATAGTTTATTCAAGGTCTATTACTATGTAAGAATTTTGTTTAATATATCATGTGATTTCAAATGGCATCTTTGTTTTAACATAAACCAGGGCTCATGCAAACTATGAAATGTTTCTTAATTGTGTGGCATTCACAGGTCTCTGTCAGGAACTACTGCTTATGCAGACAAGTTCTCAACTCTAATTAAAATACTCATAAAATTGTGTGCACAGCCCTGTCACATAAAAATAATGAATAACTGATAAGATCAAATTTCTAATTCTAAAAACAGTCAAAAAGGTTAAAAATATTATAATGTAGTCACTTTTGAACATAGAAGTCCATGAACATAAATCTCCAGCATCTCACGTAATGTATTTACCAATGCCTCTAATCAGAAAGCAGACAGAGCTCAATCCTCCCTCCTGGGCTGAGTCTCTGGAGTAAGCAGAGAGGCTGTAATACAGACACCAGAATTTTCAGAGAACCTCACAGTCCTTGTAGGCCTGAGACTGACTTTAAAATTTCTTTGAAATGCTGCAAAGCAGCCCAGAAAAATCAAAGCAAAGGATTACTATTCAGAGAATCCAAACTGTAGCCTCTAACACAAAGGTCAGTTTGATTCCAAAGCAAACAAAATACTCAATTTATGTGATGAAGTACATGTTGAAATCCTGTTTATTATATGCAGTATAGGAGTAGAATCTCGGCTGATATCCGGATTTAACAGTGGCTGTCGCTGTTCTCATTTAGTCTGCTCATCGACTCCTAAGAGATGTGCATCAAATAGGACTGCCTCTAGCAGCACGCATTAATAAAAGTAAAAACCACAACCGTGGTTCTTTATGTATGCCACACAGAAACACAGGGTTACTTGGGAAACAGACTGCCTTTACTTTATGAATTACGAAGCTTCCATGGAAATCTGGATCATAACATAAAGTAGTTATTTATTTAATGGGAAGAAGTCCAATGGCAAAGCCACTTGGAATTTCTAGTCTATTTTTTCCCCAATGATATGCCTTCATATCTTTGATTCAGAACCTTATTTGAACATTGAAGCAGTGTCTTAGGAGATGTTCCATGTAATAGGAGAATGCCATTTTACGATCTCAATGTGATTAGTCTGAAAACTTGCTGTTACTATAGACACATCTCTAGCCATTTGGATGAAGGCAAACTTCTGGCTCCCTCCAATTTGCTCTCCACACAACAGCCAGAGCCATCATTTGCAAATTGTAAATATCATCCTCTCCTCCAGCACCCCTGCTCCAAAGAATGCAATGTCTTCTCATTGCTATTTAGTCAAAGACAAAAAAAAAAAAAAAAAAAAGAAACTTTGTTTTTAAATGGTCTGATCTTTACCTTGTTTCTGTGTTCTCTTTGAGCCATACACATTTTCACCCAGCCTCTAGAAAGAACCAGGAACGATGCCATGTTTCTTCTTCGTTATATTAATATTCATCTCCCTCTCTTTTTAAAAAAAATATTTCAAAGAGAATCTTTCATCCACTTGTTCACTCCGAATGGCTGCGATGGCTAGAACTGGGCCAATCCATGGTCAGGAGCTATGAGCTTCTTCCAGGTCTCCCACATGAGCATAAAGGTCCAAGCACAAAGGCCATCCTCCAGTGCCTTTCCAGGCACACTAGCAGGGAGCTAGATCAGAAGTGGAGTAGCCAGGATTCAAACCAATGCCCCTATGGGATGCCACAGTGCCAGCCCTCATCTCCCTCTCTTTTAATTAACCCTTCTCACCCAAAAGCCATTACCTCAGAGAAAAGGTTCATTGTGTTACAGAACTTACCTTCTAGTTGGGGAGGAAGGCAAAAGCAGAGAAATAAGTTGAGAGGGAGATGGAGACAGAAGGGGAGAAAGGAGAGAGGGGAGAGGAAGCAGTGGAAATGAAAAAAGGAAGGGTGGAGGGAAAGGATGAGGGTGGGAAGGAGAGCAAAGAGGGTTGAGAGAGTTATACTTTGGAGTGGTCTACAGGGTTAGTATTCAGGTTTCTCTGTTCTGTCGTTTTATATAAATTGGAGGATAACCGCCTCAACTTCCAAACTCTCCACAAACACCATATATGTTTTATTTATATAGAACTTTCCAAAGGGCCAGCTCTGTGGTTCAGCCAGTAAAGCAGCTGCCTGAAGTGCCGGCATCCCATATGGGTGCCAGCTTGAGTCCCAGCTGCTGCTCCACTTCTAATCCAGCCCCATGCTAAGGTGCTTTGGAAAGCAGTGGAAAATGCCCTAGGTTCTTGGGACCCTGCACCCATGTGGAAGACCCATATAAACCACAGGAATTTGTCAGGGTGGTTCCATAATTTTTATTCCACAAATTTTGTGCAAATAATTATGTATGCAGGAAAGCCTTCTCCCCATTAACATCAAGGAAAATATTATTACCTTGAATGAACAATCTCAACATTTCTATCCGCTTTTTTTTTTTTTTTTTTTTTTTTTGACAGGCAGAGTGGACAGTGTGAGAGACAGACAGAAAGGTCTTCCTCTGCCATTGGTTCACCCTCCAATGGCCGCCGCAGCCAGCGCATGGCGCTGATCCGATGGCAGGAGCCAGGTGCTTCTCCTGGTCTCCCATGGGGTGCAGGGCCCAAAGACTTGGGCCATCCTCCACTGCACTCCCGGGCCACAGCAGAGAGCTGGACTGGAAGAGGAGCAACCGGGACAGAATCCAGCGCCCCGACTGGGACTAGAACCCGGTGTGCCGGTGCCGCAAAGTGGAGGATTAGCCTAGTGAGCCACGGCACCAGCCCTTCTTTCAGCTTTTAAAAACAGGTATCAGGGAATTCTCTTAGAAGAACTAAAAATTATGTCATAATTATAGGCCATTAAAATTCAAAAAGTACCAGCACTTACATTTGTCAGTTTGATTACATATACTTTTCTATATTACTGCTTTTCTTGGTGAAAACAAATGATTTCTATAAGTGATTCGATCCTGACAAAACAACTAGAGATATCTGAAAATCGGTTTCTTAAAAATTGATCTGTTGGGGCAGGTACTGTGGCAGAGGGATAAGCCGCCACCTGCAGCACAAGCATCCCGTATCATATAGGCACCTGTTTGATGCCCAGCTGCTCCAGTTCTGATCTAGCGCCCTGCTAGTGTGCCTGGGGAGGCAGCAGAGGGTGGCCCAAGTGCTGGGGCTCCTGTACCCATGTGGGAGACCTGGAAGAAGCTCCTGGCTTTGGCTGGCCCAGCCATGGCAATTGTCGCCATCTGTGGAGTGAACATGCGGAGGGAAGACCTCTCTCTATCTCTCCCTCTGTCTGTAACTCTGACTTTAAAATAAATAACAAATAAAAATCTTTAAAAATTAAAAAAATTGATGTTGTAGGATTACATTAAAATATAAATAAGGTATGTATTATGTAAATAATTTTTCTTCACATTCACATTATAGAGAATATAAATTGGATTTTGAAATGTCAATATATATAGTCATTGATTTGAGTATTTTTTAAGAAGCCCTAATTCAATATGAATGGTATCCAAATAAGAAGAGGAGACTAGGACACAGACACTCACAGAAGATAATGTGGTGTACTGGAGGAAGATCGTCTTAGTCACCCACAAGCCAATGAGAGAGGCCTCAGAATAAACCAACCTGCCAATACCTTGATCTTGGACTTGAGCATCCAAAACTGTGAGGAAATAAATTACTAGCGTTTAAGCTATTTTGTGGCAATTGTCTCGGTGGCCCCTAGAAAACGAATACATCTTTCCTTTTAAGATTTTTTAAATTTATTTACTTGAAAAACAGAGTTATAGAAAGAGGGAAAGACAGAGATCTTCCATCTGCTGGTTCACTCGCCAAATGGCTGTGGCTGGGACTGGACCATGCTGAAGGCAGAAGCCTGGAACTCCATCAGGGTCTCACACACGGATATCGGGGACCTAAGTATCTAAGCCATCTTCCACTGCTTTCCCAGATGCATTAGCTGGCAGCTGGATCAAAAGTGCAGCAGCTGAGTCTCGAACCAGTGGTCACAGGGAGGCTGGCATCACAGGCCCTGTCTTAAACCACTGCGCCATGCCACAGAGCCAGCCCTACATCTTGACTTCTTAATCAGGTTTTTGAAAAGTCTTACAGCACACTGAGAGAGAAAAATAAAAGATTACTCAATGTGTTTTTTAAAGACATGTAGTGTCGACAAGAGCCTAGGGTGATTTCTGATGCCGTAAACAAGAGTGTCAATTTGCTAAGTCAACAACAGGAGTCACTGTGCACTTACTCCTCATGTAGGATCTCTGTCCTTAATGTGCTGTACATTGTGATTTAATGCTATAACTAGTACTCAGACAGTATTTTTCACTTTGTGTTTCTGTGTGGGAGCAAACTGTTGAAATCTTTACTTAATGTATGCTAAACTGATCTTCTGTATATAAAGAGAATCGGAAATGAATCTTGATGTGAATGGAAGGGGAGAGGGAGCGGGAGATGGGAGGGTTGCGGTTGGGAGGGAAGTTATGGAGGGGGAAAAGCCATTGTAATCCACAAGCTGTACTTTGGAAATTTATATTCATTAAATAAAAGTTAAAAATATTTTAAAAAATAAAAAAATAAAGACATGTAGAGTCTTGCAATTACTGGCCTAAAGTCCTGGAATAAAAAGAGGTATGTCCCAGTCTTATGGGATACTGTACCCATATATACAATACCGTGACGTAAGACAGTTTGATTTTTCTCCATTGCCTGCTATATCTCCACAACGTTAGGATGAAAACTTCCCGATGTTACAAGATACAAACACACACACACACACACCTAACAGTATAATTTCCCTTTAATACATTTTGAATTGCATTTACCCAAGTTATGTTACACAAGTAATTGATTTTGTGACATGATCATAACTTGTACCAGTATTCCTCCATATAATTCACTCCATATTATCCATTCTCTGCTCCTAGTTGGTGTCAGCAAAATTAAAACTCCCAACTATTCCTTCTTTCATCCTAATATAGCAGAAGCAAAACAGGCCCAACTGGTAAAAATATTAACATTTGTGCCAACCTGTTAAAGTGAAATGAACACTATGAGAAACGGTGACTTGATCAGCCCTCACCCTGACTGTTGATGAGCAACTTAATACGTTATCCCTCTTAGTATTTTTGTTTGTTTGTTTGTTCTACTTACTACTTTTGGTTGAATACTGTAATCAATACACAATTCTTCTTAAGTGCTGAAACTTAACTGAAAAGTGATTGCTGTTAAATATAAGAGTGGGAATAAGAGAGGGAAGAGATGTGCAATTCGGGACATGCTCAAGCTGACTTACCTCAAACGGTAGAGTTAGAAACATACCAGGGGATTCCAATTCAATCCCATCAAGATGGCATGTACCAATGCCATCTCACTAGTCAGAGAGATCAGTTTCAGTTCACAATTGATCATAATGATAGGACTCAGAACCAAAGGGATCACATAAACAAGAATAGTGTCTGCAAATACTAGCTGATAGAATAAAAAAGGGAGAGAACGATCCAACATGGGAAGCGAGATACACAGCAGACCCATAGAATGGCAGATGTCCTAAACAACACTCTGGCCTCAGAATCAGCCCTTAAGGCATGCAGATCCGGCTGAAAAGCCCATGAGACTATTTCAGGCATGGAAAGCCAAGACACTCTGGGGGGTGGGGGGGAACCTAAATGAAGGATCTCCGCGAGTGAGATCCCAGTGGAAAGAATGGGTCATCAAAGAAGGAGGTACCTTTCTCTGAAGGGAGGAGAGAACTTCCACTTTGACCATGGCCTTGTCTAAATATGATGAGAGTCAGTGAACTCAGGGGGCTTCCATAGCCTTGGCAGCTCATGACAAGAGCCTAGAGTGATTACTGATGCCATAAACAAGAGTGTCAATTGTTAAGTCAACAACAGGAGTCACTGTGCACTTACTCCTCATGTAGGATCTTTGTCCTTAGTGTGCTGTACACTGAGATTTAATGCTATAACTAGTACTCAAACAGTATTTTTCACTTTATATTTCTGTGTGGGAGCAAACTGTTGAAATCTTTACTTAATGTATGCTAAACTGATCTTCTGTATATAAAGAGAATCGAAAATGAATCTTGATGTGAATGGAAGGGGAGAGGGAGTGGGAAAGGGGAGGGTTGCACGTGGGAGGGACATTATGGGAGGGAAGCCATTGTAATCCATAAGCAATACTTTGGAAATTTATATTCATTAAATAAAATTTAAAAAAAAAAGACTTAAATGTTTTCTCTCTTGGTTCTTTCCTCTCTCTCTTTTTATCTAGGCCTAGTAAACAACTACTGGCCCTTCAGAGGTCTGCCGAACTATAACCTCCTTAGGGGGACCCTCCTCTAACTTTCCAAGAAGCTCAAGCCCTCTTGTTATACTTTCATAATGTTATAAAGTTCTGCAAGTTTACTTCACAGGCCTATCAGTTTGTTAGAATGCAGACTCTCAGGACCCTCCCCAGATCTACCACAACAAACTTTATTCTTGAAGACCATACTCAATCTAACTGCCCCTCAGAGAGGCTTTTTTGATTCTTCCACTGAGGTTCTGGTATCTCCTTCAGCTCTTCACACCTACTTCTAGAAGAAACTTCCTCTTCCTGTGTTTTACCAACTAGCTTATATTCCATCTTCTCCTCTGCAGAGACTTCCAGAACAAGGACCAGGATCCTATCTAACTTTGTAAGTACAATACAGAGATTAAAATCCTGGCACCTAGAAAATCCTGAGTAACTATCTGCCAAAACAACAAAACTGGAAAATAAAAGAGGATTATCTGCTTTTAAAAATTCTTCACAGGGGCCAGTGCTGTGGCATAGTTGGCTGAGCCCCTACTTGTGGTGCCAACATCCCATATGGGACCTAGTTCATGTCCAGGCTGTCCTCTTCTGCTCCACCTCTCTGCATGTGGCCTGGGAAAGCACTGGAGGATGGCCCAAGTGCTTGGGACCCTGCACCTGTGTGGGAGGCCCAGAAGAAGCTCCTGGCTTTTGGTTTCAGATTGGCGGTTGAGGCCATTTGGGGAGTGAACCAGTAGATGGAAGAGGTTTTTCTTTGTCTCTTCCTTTATCTGTCTGTAACTCCACCTCTCAAACAAATAAATAAAATACTAAAAAAAAAAAAAAAAAAAAAAAAAAAAAAACAACAAACCAACAACAACAACAACAACAAAAAAAAACTTCATAGCTTTAAGATTCTATGAAGACTTAGTATTAACTCTTAACATCAGATGCCACACATTCTTCATGATTTAATTCAGGTCATATCTTCCTAAGATGTGATCAGTTACAGCCTTTCAAAGGGTCCTGAGACTGTAATTCTAACTAGCTCCCAGTTGATGTTGAGGTATGTCAAACAGCAAGCTCTAAATATCCAGTACACATCCAAAAACCAGTTCTGGCTCCCTAAAACCCCAGTCTTAAAAGCTTGTGATATTTTAAAAGTAAGCAAGGGCATGGCAAGAAGGCCATTTTACTGCCATCTGCTCTAGGTTGGACTCCCCCCACTTTTAATATGATGTAACTATTGGTTCACATCTAATTTATACGTCTCAGTGTAGACCTTAAAAAAATAACTCTGCCCTGTTCTGATCTGCCCATTTGTTTGTAGTCATGCAGACATTCTCAGTAACCAATCTTTAAATGTGAAAACAAGAGGACTTTGCTCTGTGTTCATGTGTCTTTCAAATTTATGCTTCTAGACTAAAGGATGACAGTCCTTCTCCCCCAGCAAGTTGGCAGGTAGTCATCGCAATAGTAGTAGCTTTTTTGAAGTTTTAATAAAAACCTTTGACAGTGCACAGATTGAACAAGAAGAATACACTCCCAAAAAAATGGAATGATTGTATCCTCTGAATCATCCCTTGTCACTAAACCAAAATAAAAAAAAATAAAAAAAAAAAAAACAACTACCCCTTGTAGGGGGTTTTGAGGTCTGAATTAGGGAAAGAAATGCTGATTTTAGTTTCTTAATTTATACTGCTTTCTATGTCAAGATACTGTTTATGCAATTTACAAGTAGTTATTCATCTAAGCCTAATAAAAACCCTATGAAATGCATACTGTTATCGGTAATATGAGATGAAGAAATTGAGACACCTGTACAAGATCTCACACCTGGTAGATGGAGGCAACTTACCATATGAAGGGCAGGATGGCACCCACAGTACAATGATAGGAAAAACAGATGTTCATACACAAATTTACATGTTCTTTCCATGCACCCCAATGAGTTGTAGCTAAACTAGACAATTAATCTTAATCATGATCTTATGAATTAAGAATGTATATATCACTATCCTTGTTTCCACAGTTACTTGAAACTCCTAAACACACATCTTGTTTTCCACTGCAACACTAGTTGCAAAACTAGTTTTACCCCCCTAGTCGCTTCTTTGGAACTGATTTTCTTATTTTAATTTATCTCATTGTTGATTATTATTATTGCATTTAAAGAGACTCAATATTAAAATCAAAACATCAATATAAACCATGGAAATAAACAATTCTGGACAGGTAGTTCCTGGGCTTAGTAGGAAAAAAATCAATTCTTTTAAACATGAAAAACCAACTGAACATGAAGATCAAATCTGTTCACCTCGCATTTGAACATTTATCCGTGTCAAGCCATTTTCCTACATTTCCTTCACACTAGAAAGCAGCATGTAGTGGTGTGAATAAATCCATATTTTCATCTTATGTTCCTATTTTTTCTCAGGTTGGATGGTTTTAGCATGTGCAAGAAGCTTCAGTTATCATTAAATGTAAAATTCTGGATGAATTAAGTATGTATAATATTTTGAATGTTTTAAAGAAGAAAGGCCAGTTGGATATGGGTAAAATGGTAATCAAAAGAAACAAGAATTTATCTTTCTAAAAGGTAAAATGTCAATTCAGTTCACTGAAGTTAAGAATTCTAAATTTGAAAAAAAAATAGCATTCTCATCTCTATTTTCTGTAAACACTTAATGAGTTAATTTATCAAGAAATATGTGAGAGCTATTAAAACAGAGTTCATGGGGCTAGCGTTGTGGTGTAGCGGGTAAAACCGCTGACTGCAGTGCCAACATCCCATATGCACGCCAGTTCGAGACCCGGCTGCTCCACTTCCCATCCAGATCTCTGCCATGGCCTGGGAAAGCAGTAGAAAATAGCCCAGATCCTTGGGCCCCTTCACCCGCATGGGAGACCCAGAAGATGCTCCTGACTCCTGGCTTCAGATTGGCACAGCTCCAGCCATTGCAGCCATCTGGGGAGTGAACCAGTGGATAGAAGACCTCTCTCTTACTCTCTGCCTCCTCCTCTCTGTTACTCTGCCCATCAAATAAATAAATAAGTGTTAAAAATATTTAAAAAGAAAACCAGATTTCACATCATTCATTTCACAGGGATTTACTGGGCATTTATCAGACTTTTCGGCTGACAAAAGGATGTCAACATATTATAATAACCTCAGAAATTAAGTCTTTCAAATTCTGGTCTTGATTATTTCAAGTGTTGCTTTGAGTAAACTGCTATGCTTCTGAACTATTGTTCAGGATAACCATCTTAAAAGCTCTTAACTGGGCACTTCACCATGAAAGTCACCATAAAGTCTGTCCTTTGGACAACTGGGGCATGCGGTTTATTTGACACGTCTACAACAACTCAAAGACATTACATTCTATATGCCATGCCTATTTTTATTAAAATTACAAAATCAATTTAATCTCAAGGGAGACATGGAAATCCTATCACCTAACTGCCTAATACTCTATATTTGAAAATTGAGTTATACAATCCTTATTCCTATTGATCTAATATTGACCAAGTCACCACTCTCGTTTTTACACATGGAACATGAAGCCTGGAGGGCAAAAACGTCTCCTGTCAAACAGCTAACTAATCCTAAATAAGCATATTATTTTTATAAAACATTAGCATTCATTATATATGTATCTGGTATAAAATAATGATATGTGAATCAAATTGTTAATTTTTTTCTAAACACATCCACACTCAAGGAAACTTTGTAAAGCTTATTTCCCTCAAAGTTTGTAGACTTAAACAATTTAAAAGTAACGGTATTTATGGCAACACAAAAATACTACTACTACTACAAACAAGGGCTTTATGGATCATAAATAGCAGATATGCTCCTAAAGAAATGAAAGATGAGACTCACAGCAAATTCTAACGAGGGTCTGTGTTTGTTTCAGTTTCAGTGAGGTACATAGGAAAAAAAAAAAGAATCACAAACAGGTTTTAATGACACTGCAGAGCTTTACAAATGGGTAAATTTGGTGTCAGTTGCTGTAGCAGGTTGTGATTGAAAATTTTCCTGTGGAAGAAGAAATGTCACAGTATTTTGATAAGCGCGAGATGAACTTTTTTTTCCCCTTGTGCCATCAGCAAGACGCAAAGAACAAAATGCATCATTTATAACCTACAGCTCGACCATTATCTCCTGGTGAGACACTTGTTTTAAACACACAGGACCTTTTTTCTCCCTCTACAAAGTCTAGAGCTCTCTGCGAGGCTCCTTCTCCTTTAGAGCCATGAAAGAAAGTTGACACTTGTGCAGTCAAAGTTTCTAGGCAACCACAGAAGGGCACTCATGCACCCTCCAGGTCAATGCCAGTTCTGAAGTACAGAGGAAGCAGACACACAGCATATGTCTCTTTGATCACAGATATCATCTAAAACTGATGTGGAGAGAAAATCCTGTTCTGCACCAAAGGATTTAGAGACACTTTTTCTGACTTCACCCACTGAGTAAAGAAAGGGTACCTTGCTCAAATTATTGCTATGAATACTTCTTGATGTTAAAAATTGAATAGTGTATGTGTGTGACACACCTAAGAATACTGCTTTTGTTACCAACACCAGGACAAATTAGATAAAGTAAAACAGATAAAAAAAATAAGGGTAAGTATAATTTAGGCATCTTTCACTTATTTATTCATTTACTCTGCAAATGTTGATTATGCAACTACTTTGGACACAGAGGATACCACTAAGAATGAGTCTTTGTGCATTTATAGAACTTATAGTAGTAAGTACCAACAATTAAGATGGTCTTAGCCAAGCAAGAGAAACCTACATGTTACACAGCATTTAATCTATCTTAGTAAACTTTCCAGCACTTACATCCTTGCATCTCCCTAATGCTTCTCAATTATATACCACAACCACTTTCCTGTACATTTTAAATCTCAATAGAATTAATATGTAACCTGTACCTGGTTGGAAACAATGAGTATTTTCACATCGTGATTTGACACTCGCAGTAAATCCAAGTATAGCTCTAAATTGATAAAACAAGTAAAACAGATTCAAAAAGACTTGCTCAGGGAGAACCTGCAGAGAAGCCACAACTAGGACATGGACAGCAACACATGACTCATGTACTTCCTCTGCAACACAGCTGCTACTTTCTCCTGATTGCTTTTGACCATGAGGTTCTAAACACCATTACTCCAAGTTGATGTCAAAGCTATATACACAATATACATGCCAAAATAATTTGCTAATGAGTCAATTTGTTGATTACCTCTTCTACCTAACAAATCAATTAAATCTCTGTGTTATTTTAGCATCACAGCACCTGTAGGGCCAGCATCTGCAGAGAATTTTACCAGCATAGTAGTGACCATCACTGAAGAGGAAGCAGGGGAGCAGTAATTGTCTGATGCAACAGAGCAGAGAAGAAATTACTCTTTCAGAGGATTTACTTCAAAGCTGTGGATGCTGTAATTCTTGATGTCTAAAAAGGCATAACCTTAGTATCACTCCTGGTTGGGCCACTGTATGCTGTAGAGCCCAGAACTGGTGACAAGGGGAGGGGGACATAAAAGTCAGACAAGCAGAAGTGGCTGCAGAATGCCATGGCGATGCAGAAGAGAAGCAAGAGGTCTGGAAATAGCTTATGATTTTGTACAGAAGATCTACCTTCGTACCTTGCCCAACAGATGCCAAGTTACACAAAGCTTATATTCCCTGGGGCAAAAGTACAAAGGGAGAGTCTCACACAATTTGGATGTAGAAGAATTACAAGCTTCCTTTCCAGTGTTTGAAAGAACTTAACAGATAATCCTTCCAGGAACACTACCTATATTTGTTGAACATTTATTACATGTAAATTACTGTGCTGAGAATTTTTACTTTATCGTCTCAAAAAAAAGTTCTACAAAATAGGTAATTGTCAGCCCATTTTACATTTAAACAACTGAATCAAAGTAATTTGCTCAAATTCAGAGCTAGGACTGGAATAAGACACAGACCTAGCGTTTTAACTCACTGCTATCGTTCATTATGTTACAGTATTTCTACTCATAAAATTTACTGAGTGTCTAATGTAAGGCTGCCACTGAGCTCCACAAAAGGCAGGAAACCTTCAGGGTTAAGAAGATAGGTTTCTATTCATGCAAAAATATTCAACCTCTGAATGTGCAGAGCCAATTAGAGCACATGACAGTTGTAATTTTAAAGTGAAACAACAATATCTGAACTCAATACATGAACACATTTTCAATACCCTTTCTTAACAAGAGTATACAGACTTGAAATCTGCTAATATATATACATATATATATAGACAGATAGATAGATATGTATACTGTTTTTGTTCTAATTTTAAAGATATTATTATGTTCCAAGGAGAAAACAGCAAACATTTAGTTGCATTATGTGTAACAACTCAAAAGATAATGTTTTCTTGAACAATGTTCCTTATTTTTCCCTTTAAATGTTTATATAAATCTTATAAAAATCATCCAAATCACCCAAAATATACTTTTGACAAGTAGAACATTCCTTTTAACCCTCTGTTATTCCACTTCTCTCACCAGAGACCAGAACTACATACATTTCAAGATTTCATTTTATTTATTTCCAAACAGCAAACCAATTGACTACATTGCATTTATTAAACAGCTCTTCCTAATTCATTATTTTCATATAGATTTATCAAACACTAAATACTTACATATGCAAAATTGCTGTCTGTATATATCCTGTGGCACTCGCTCATTTTTTTTAACTTTTATTCAATAAATATAAATTTTCAAAGTACAACTTTTGGAATTATAGCAGCTTTTTCCCCCCATAACTACCCTCCCACCTGCAACCATCCCATCTCCCACTCCCTCTCCCATCCCATTCTTCATCAAGATTCATTTTCAATTATCTTTATACACAGAAGATCAATTTAGTATATACTAAGTAAAGATTTCAACAGTTTGCATCCACACAGAAACACAAAGTATAAAGTACTGTTTGAGTACTAGTTATACCACTAATTCACATAGTATAACACATTAAGGAGAGAGATCCTACATGGGGAATAAGTGCACAGTGACTCCAATTGTTGATTTAACAATTGACACTCTTATTTATGACATCAGTAATTACCCGAGGCTCTTGTCATGAGCTGCCACGGTTATGGAAGCCTCTTGAGTTCTCCAACTCTGATCTTATTTAGACAAAGCCATAGTCAAAGTGGAAGTTCTCTCCTCCCTTCAGAGAAAGGCACCTCCTTCTTTGATGGCCCGTTCTTTCCACTGGGATCTCACTCACAGAGATCTTTCATTTAGGTTTGTTTTTTTTTTTTTGTTTGTTTTTTTTTTTTTTTTTTTTTTTTTGTCACAGTGTCTTGGTTTTCCATGCCTATAATACTCTCATGGGCTCTTCAGCCATATTGGAATGCCTTAAGGGCTGATTCTGAGGCCAGAGTGCTGTTTAGGACATCTGCCATTCTATGAGTCTGCTGTGTATCCCGCTTCCCATGTTGCATTATTCTTTCCTTTTTAATTCTATCAGTTAGTATTAGCAGACACTGGTCTTGTTTATGTGATCCCTTTGACACTTAATCCTATCATTATGATCAATTATGAACTGAAACTGATCTCTCTGACTAGTGAGATGGCATTGATACATGCCACCTTGATGGGATTGAATTGGAATCCCCTGGCACGTTTCTAACTCTACCATTAGGGGTAAGTCCGAGTGTCGCTCACTGGTTTTTCAAGCACTAATATCATGTATCATAGTGAACTACTCTGTTTACATATACTATCTGTAAGACTGAAGTCTTCCTCATTTCTTTCTGTTAGTTATGTCTTAAAAAATTTTATTTGAAAGGCAGAGTTAGAGAGAGAGAGATAGGAACAGCCAGAGACAGAGAGAGAAAGAGAGAAATAGAGAGAGAGAGAGAGAGATCAATATTTCATTCACTGGTTCACTCCCGATGTGCCAGCGACTTTTAGGGCTGACCAGACAGAATCTAGAATCCAGGAGTCAGAGGCTTCATCTGAGTCTCCTTTATGGGTTCAGGGATCCAAGAATGAGGGCCATCTTCAGCTGCTTTCCCAGGCACAGTATCAGGGTTCTAGACTGGAAGTCTGGGACTCAAACCAGCACCCATGTGGGATGCCAGCATCACAAGAAGTGGTTTTACCAGCTGTGCCACAAGGCCAGGCACTAAAAGGTCCATATTTAACTTCTATTTTTTTTTGCAATGGTTACTATTACACTTTTAAGTTCAATATTTTTCTATTATATTCTAGCAATTCAGTGACTTATAGGTAGTTTAGATAATTTAGTTTTTGTTTTTAATTTAAAAGACAGAGATACACCTCATATCTGCTGGTTCACTCACCAAATGCTCATGACCATTAATGGTGGACCTTGTCAAAGCCAATAGTCAAGAACTCAATTGAGGTCTCCTTCATAGGTGGCAGAGACCCAACTACTTTAACCATCACCTGCTACCTCCAAGAATCTGCATTAGCAGAAGTGAAATCAGAAGCCAAACCAGGGGCTGGTGCTGTGGCATAGTGGGTTAAGACCCCCCTGCAATGCCAGCATCTCATATGAGTGACGGTTCAAGACCATCTGCTCCACTGCTGATCCCGCACTCTGCTATGGCCTGAGAAAGCAGTAGAAGATGCCCCAATTCCCTGGGCCCCTAAACCACTATGGGAGAACCAGGAGAAGATCCCCGCTCCTGGCTTCAGATGGGTGCAGCTCTGGCCTCTGAGGCCAACTGGGGTGTGAACCAGTGGATGGAAGACCTTTCTCTCTCTCTCTGCCTCTCCTTCTCTCTCTGTGTAACTCTGACTTTCAAATCAATAAATAAATCCTTAAAAAATGTTCCTCTTATCTAGGAGGTTCCCTAAAATGCTCTTACCTTTTAGTTTTTTTGCCCCTGAAAATATTTATAACTGCATTTTTTTATTTTGTCTTTTGTAAATCTAATTTTATTTACATTCAATTTTCTATAAATTACTCAAAGTTTCTGGGTTTATGGATGACCCTATTTCCCAGTCTATTTTGTGTGTGTGTGTGTGTGTGTGTGTGTGTGAGAGAGAGAGCGAGAGAGAGAGACAGACAGACTTGTGAACAAATATGCTAAGTCCAGCAATATGAATCTTAGCTAAGTAACATTTTAAACATTTATATAAAATGCTTATAATCATTTTGACATGGTAATTTCCTGAACTACTTCAGCTGGCATTCGAAGTCTTTAATAATATTTTATATATCTCTACTATCAGCTTATTTCAATACTATAAGGCCTAGCCATCCTCTTTGGTCTTCTACTCTAAAATTACCCATAACTCTTTTCTCAGGTTGCTATATAAACTTAGTAACTTCCTCCATATAGTATGCTATTTCTCTATCAAATACCCATACTCCAAGTCCACTTCAGAAACTACCTATCCAAAAAATTAAAAAAATAAAAAGCCTCTCCACATCCCTCTGAACTAGAAATAATCTCCACTTCAGTAGTCTATTGGAATACTTTGTTCTTCCAGGACAATATCAAGATGTCGCGTGTTTGAGAGGGTGCATAGCACTAGAAAGGCTGATGTCTAAACACACACATAATGCTGTCTTGATCCTTTTATCTACTGCATTTTGCAAATCAATTTAAATGTCTTCTAAGGGAAATCTTTCTACCTTTCTTATTGTTGGTATTAGAATAGGAAATGAACTTCATTTTACTGTAAGCTATTTGCTTTAAATCATGTCCTAATACTTTGCATGCATTCAGAACTTGATTTATCTTTTTAAAAAGATTTATTTCTTTTCTTGAAAGGCAGAGAAAGTGAGTGAGAGAGAGAAATCAGTCTATCTATCTTCCATCCATTGGTTCACTCTCCAGTTGGCTGCAACAGCTGGAGTTAGGCCAACCTGAAGCTTGAAGCCACAATCCAGGGACTCCACTCACATCTCCCATATTGGTGGCAAGGACCCAAGTACTTGGACCATCTCCCACTGCCTTCCCACAAGTGTTATCAGGGAGCTGGATCAGAAGTTGACTCAAACTAGCAGTCTGATAAGGGATGTCAATATCTCTAGCTGTAGGTAATCCCACTGTGCCATGCCAGTCCACATATTTATTTATCTTTTGATTCTTCCTCCTTATTTGAATAGTTATCATGTTAATAATCTATTTCTTTCAATATAGCTTCTTCTGCAATAGATTTCATAGTATAAAAATCAGTATTTTAATTAGACAATGAGAGTTGGAAACCAAATTATTTTAGGACAACCTCAAGTTATTTTTCCTATAGTCATTCCAATAATAAAGATGCTTCACAATTTTATATATATATATATATATATATATACACAATAGGTTAATCAAAATATACAAAACCGCATCAAAACATTCCTGAGCAAACTCTGAAGAATACATAGAAGGAAACCAAAATACAGATCATCAAAAGCAATGCCAACACAATTAAGGCCATCAATAAGAAACCCAAGGAACTCAAACCATATACTGAAGTTTTCCTATGCTGTGTGCATCCTTTATTATGTATGTGAGCTCCAAATTTCAATTCCATTCTAACTGCAATATAATTCAAAAAATCTGCATAATGCCAATTTGTTCCCTAATTTATTAACTGTGTTATCTCTAACATGTGCTCTATAATACATACTGGAGGCAAACATGTAGTGGACATAATCATTCACAACAGTGACACTGAAAAGAATCTTAAACTCTTGAAAACACTAAGCTTTTGGAGAATACCCTAGGATTATCTCATTTTTCCTTTTCCAAGGAACAAGATTATTTCTCACTATTTCCAAATAATTTGAAAGTCTATCTTCAACTCACATTCATTAAACTACTACTAGATTTTGGTTATTGGACCAAAAATTTTTTACTCAGTAGCTCATTTAATACTCATACTAATCTGATAACAAAATTCTATGTATAATTTTCCTACTCACACACCAACTATACACCATAAGAGTTTCAACACATGGACTGCTTTACTGGGCTTGAGCCTCATATTGGCCATTTACTACCTATCTAACATTAGAAAGATTACTGAATCTTGTCTATCCTTAGTTTCTGCAACTCTAAAATGGGGATGAAAATTGCACCTACCCTATGAGGTTAAGAGGATTAAATTATTTATATCTGTTTTTTTTTTTCTTTTTGTAGAATGGTGTATGGTGCTTATTAAGTACTTAATAAATAGTAGCTATGTTCAATCTGTCTTTAATCCTACAGAATTGCACTTAACCAGCAAATCTAATCTCAAAACATTTCTTTCCATTTATTATTTTTCCTTAGTATCCTTATAGGTCTTCAAGATTGTCATGAGTTCTATCACAAAGCAGTCTATAACTTTGCTTAAAATTGTGGTCATTTTCAATCTTAAAATAACCAGCAGGGTCCGTGCTCCTAAATGTACAAATGAAACATAATTTGGGGAGGCTGCATTTTCTTGCTGGTTTAGCACATATTTTTAAAAGTATGTATTGTTCAATGGAGCTTTTCATATTTTTGTTAACAACAATTACAACGAGCTTGTTGCCACACCTCTCTTTTAGCCCAGCCTCATGTGGTTGTAATAACACAAAGAAATCTGCATGATTCCAGTGCATGACTCATTTCCAGCAAATCAACACACACACATTCTCAATTTTTCATGCATGAGAGATGTGTAAAACTATAGAAATGTTTGGACATTTGAGAAGTCTAAGTCAACAGACAGTAAGTGTTTTACCAATTCTACAAGTGAAATGAAACTTTAATTTGAATAAATAAACTATGCCATGGGAGATGAGTTGCTATCCATCTGAACTACAAAGATGAAGTATAATTGTATCTATATTAATAGATCCACAAGCACAAGGAAATCACATCAGAGGCTCCTGTATGAACATGCTGATGATTCACAGGTGTGTAGGCATGACTGCAACTGTAAACACAGATGCAAAGGGTGACAAATATACGAGTTTATGAGCGAAAATTGTCGTCTGCCTCTCTTCAAAGATGGCATTTATTTTTCCAAATTCTTGGGTAGTTACAAAAGAGTCTTCTATGAGATGACAATGTTATCATTGTTCAGAGTGCCTTTGACTAAATTGAGACAAAGTCAATTCGGTCTCGAAATTTTCAGTGAAAGATATTTTGCTCATTATTTTGTTATTATCCATGTTATGGCAATAGAACAAATATTGGCTAATTCTAAAAGAAGGCCAAGAATGATCAAGGTTATAAAGAATGGTTGTTTGCTTAGAGAGTAGATCTTCAGTGTTCTTATCACACGTAAAAATTCTAACTATGGAAGCAGATGGATGTTAATCAGTATTCTTTGGGTAATCATTTCAGAATGTATATGTGTGCATGTATATCACTATTTTGCACTTCTTAAAAATGCCCAGTCTTTATTTGTCGATTAGACCTCAATAAAGTATGTGGGTGGGAGGTAAGGCAGAAAAGTTGTGGGTTTTTTTTATTTATATATAATCAAGTTGTTGGGAAAGTTTTTTTTTTCAAATAACAAAACGTATCCTGATTATGTTTGACACAAGAACCCTATTGCCAAATAATTCACTCACTGAAACTAATGATCTTGTTTAAAACTTTATTTTTTTAAGAATCAACAAATGCTGCATTTACCAAGGTTGATAATAATAATAAACCTGATTTTGATTTATCACAAAATCAAAATGTACTTAAATCCCTGATGTGATTATACCCTATATAGCTATATATAGGATATATATACCTATATATAGTATATTACTGAAATGTACTGAGTATATTACTGAAGTATATTACTGAAATGTACTGAGTTGTCTCACAAAACCCTTTTGAAAATCAAAATGAAAAGATGTCAACAAATAACAAAGCTCTTCAGGCAATGGACTGAGGATCTTGTTATTTTTAAGATCCCATATAAAGAATAATACTATGGTCTGAACAAGAGGTCTAGAAATAATAGAACATGGGTTTGCCTCCCTACCTTGCCACTTTCTGATCTGGGGACCTCTTTTTCTGTTCTTAGGAAAAGAGGATAATTCTAGTGGCTATATCATATAATCGGGGTGATGACTGTACATCACACTTTGTAACAGTGCTGGACATACATTCAACTGACCAGCTTTCTACAGATCTTATCTGTCATATTTGTTAATGCTAAAATAACTAAACTAGACATGCAGGCACAGGACAGCAAACACTATTGTCAAAGGAGAGAAAAGGGAAATGCACTGTTCCACATGTAATGAATTATTCATTTCATCATTATAAATATCTAAACACATAATCACCTTAAGGACCTTCTGAGCCATTAGAAATGTGTTTTACTTAACTGAAGCTCATTCCAACCTTATGGAAGATTAACAGAGTAGGTATTAAAAAACAACTTTCATTGTTTACAGTTATCTAAAAGTATACCCAAATAAGAATATCATTTTAAAATGTTAATTTGCCCCCACATATACATATCTTATAGCATTATTTACATTCCTACTAACATCATGACTCCTAACACAGAGATTGCCTTCCTAGAACCCATTGATTCCTTTCTTCCTATGAGTCTATAATGTTCATATGGCTTAAGAGACCCCCATTACCCAACCCCCTCCAAGGAGGGTAACATGTGGAACATGACTACAATTGTACATCCCATTCTCTCTTCCACGCAACTGGTTCAAGAAGTGGTCATGCAATTTAAACATGCAAAACCGAAGTTCATGTCCTGGCTCCTGGCTTTGGATCAGCCCAGCTCCAGCCATTTTGGTAATCTGGAGAATGAACCAGCAGATGGAAGATCTTTCTCCTACCTGTCTCCCTCTCTCTCTAACTCTGCCTAGCTTTCAGGGGTGTGTGTGTGTGTGTGCATGTGTGTAGTCCATAAATCTTAGCTATCACAAAAGAAGCTAGTCTCACAATGAGACTGAAATTCAAAGTAGGGCAAACAGAACAAGAGATAACAAAAAAAAATCAGTCTGCACCCTGAATGTATCACGATTTTTTGGTGTTTTTAGATATATAAAGTAATCCTTTCTCTATGTTATTCATAGTTGCTTTTGCTAGTTCTCACAGAAAATCCTAAATCATACAAGAATGGTAGCATAGGAGCTGAGGTACATAGTCTAACACTCTAAAACAAAACAAGTTTAAAAGTGGTTAAAAATTTTAAAAAATGGCATATTGAGTGTGAGTAGATAGATGTTCCCTGGGACTTCTGATCTTACTCCATGTTACTCATGGGATTAAACTAAACATAAGGTATAAACACAGTTCCTGGCACATAATACACACATATTTTTTATTTTCCTACTTAAACCTATTCCTCTGTCCCTTTAAAGAGAAAACAGAAAGTAGCATCATTGTTAAGCATTTCTAATAACCACAAGAAACATTTGCATGAGAAAAATATATTTACTAAGATCCTTTTATATCTTAGGTATACTCTCACTTGAGATTAATAAACAGTTCATTACACTTGGTGCAAATAGTTCAGCAGTTTTGGTAACTTTGCAAGTTTTTCTTATAATCAGAGTTCAGAGGATATTTGTTAAGGGCATGTACTTTTGCCCTTCAGCATTTACCTTCTAAGGATTCTGTTTCTTGAATTACTGAGGATGCTAGTATTATCTTTTGTCCTTCAAACATTCATTTACAGAGACATAAAGTGACTTATGCAAAACCTTAATATACTGTTTTTTTTTAAGATTTATTTATTTATTTGAAAGGCAGAGTTACAGACAGAGAGGGAGTAGGAGAAGGAGAGGGAGAGGGAGAGATAGAGAAAGAGGTCTTCCATCCACTGGTTCAGTCCCCAAATGGCTGCAATGGTAGGGGCTGGGCCAGACAGGAGCCAGGAACCAGGAGGTTCTTCCAGGTCTCCCAGGTGGGTGACAGGGGCCCAAGTACTTGGGCCATCTTCTGCTGATTTCCTAGGCACATAAGCAAGGAAACAGATGAGAAGCGGAGGAACTGGAACTTGAACTGGCATCCATACAGGATGCAGGAATTGCAGGTGGCAGCTCTACCTGCCATACCACTGTGCCCCAATATACTATGACAGTAAGATGAAGGGTTAACTTCCTGTCATCTACTGAATACTGACAAAGAGCCTTCCATGTGTAGGTCTTCTATGAAGCTCAGAGGTTAACACTCAGAAACAACAACAAAAAGCCATAGTCTCTGTGTTGCTGAGTTTTGAATTAGTGAAAATGACAAGAAATAATCAAAGACTCAGAGACATAAAATTGCAACTGTGACAAGTACTTCAAAGAAGTGCACATTGGGAGGCTGAGATCCAATGGGATGCAGACACTTAGGGAGGTCAACAGAGGCTTCCCTAATGAGGTATGATTGAACTGAGGCTCAGAAAGTAGGTGTGAGGAGAGTGTGTTTTAGGCATAAGGAACAACATGTGTATGCAAGGAAAAGCAATGAATTTTTCAGTGAGTTTTTTTAAATAAGTTTTTTAATTTTTAATTTTTCTTTTTATTTGAAAGGCAGAGGTACACAGAGAGGAAGAGAGACAGAGAGAGAAAGATCTTCCATTTTCTGGTTCACTGCCCAAATGGCTGCAACGGCTAGGGCTGGATCAGGCCAAAGCCAGTAGTCTGGAGTTTCCTCAAGGTCTCCCACATGGGTGCAGGGGCCCGAGCATTTGTGTCATCTTTTGCTGCTTTCCCAGGGAGCTGGATCAGAAGCGGAGCAGCCAGGACTTGAACCAGTGCCCACACAGGATGTTAGTGTCACAGGTGGAGGCTTCACCCACTGTGTCACAAAGCTGGCCCCCACAGTCAGATTTCTCACAACCACCAACAGAGGTGGACAGAGACTGGAGACTAAGGAAATCATCTTCTATGTCCAGTCTGAATTTACTCTAGGCATCCACATAGTGGGGCTGCATGTGTGACTTGTACTATACAGAGAACATATGTAGGAAGCTATCATTAATCAACTGCAAACTTCTGTCAGAGAGTGAGTGGTATCTTCTAAGGACTGACTTTCTGATTTCAAGGTAAAAAATCATACTAATTCTACTAATTTCAAATCTTTGAGGGTATAATCAAGAAATCTGCACTTTCAACTAGTTCCCAAGGCAACTGTTATAATTTCTATAGATTGAGAGCTGCTGATTAAAGCAATGTTACTCTCTGAGGACAAGTATCTGTTCTACAATTAGAAAATAATTCAAATAAGTCAGTTTACACTTTAACCAAAATGTAGATAATTAGAAAATGCTTAAATATCATAATTAATGCTAGAGTCCATCCTTTGTAAGTAAAAACATGAATTTTTGGGATATAATTTCATAAATACTGCTTCATATATTCAAGGAAGGACACAGACATACAGAGGAAATATAAATATAGACCTTCGTCTTTCACAATAGTGCTCATAGCACTGAGTGAAGAAGGTTGCTGCCTGGAACAGAGGTCCCTTTATAAATTAATCTGCAGAGTCAAACAATGGTCCAGTTCTCTAGTTTGCCTCAGTCTACATTTATGCATTTAGGATACTATTAGATGTGGTAATGAACATGAGATCACATAGAAAAGGATTTTTCCCTCATGAACTCCTTATATAGACCTTAAAAAATAGGCATCGCTTAGGATCAGATACCCATTATCAATTTGGACAGAGAGTGTCTGAACCACTATTATCTGCAAATGATTCATGAGTGCAGGTATTTCGCTACCTGAGAATTTTAGTGAAACCATAAATATAAGAAAAGACAGAAGCTGGAATTCATAAAGGGCCTTGAGAAATATCTAGGATAGAAAATTACGTCTAATCTAACGAAAAATGTAATTTTCCAAATATGACTTCCTTACTTCTATTACCAGAAGAGCATCTTTCTTATTTACCAGCTATTTTGCATGTTGGGCCCTCTATTCCGCAAGAGAAATCACAAAAGCTAACTCATCTGTTGAAACTCACTCATTGTGAAAGCAGTCTTTAACATGAATATAAATCATTGATCATGCAGAGTTAACAATTAAACTAGGAAAATAGTAACCTTGTAGAAATTCACAAAGTCATGATTTAAAACAATGCAATGTCTGCATTTAAAAGTGAAAAGGAAAAAAATATTAATAACATGCACATACACATATACTATATGTGTTGATATAAAAATCTCTAAGTGCTATCCTTTCTCCTAAAATTCTTAGAGAAAAATAGCACTATCAACTTAGAATAAACAATATTTTCCTCTTGGTTTTATCATATTCCATAAAAGATACAGCTATTTGACCAGCTAATTTACAGGAAAACAAATAATATACTCCTCTGATATTTATAAAGTTAATCATGCATATTAAGTGACCAAAAATTTTAAGGGCTTATTTTTTCTTTCTGCAATGCTTTTTGCAGGGAAAAGAACTTTTAACATAAATAAAGCTGCTGTAATTCCATCCCACTCAAGGGCCACTAAAAGCCAGTTAAAAGAAGAAATTTCTAACATGTCATTGGCTATTGATTTTATGTGGAAATAAATATCTAGTGACATAAAACGCAAACAAATTGAATTTTTTTGCACTATTACTACTGTATCCACTATTCATATAACATGTTCTATGTGTTAGACATGTTGCAGAGGAGAAAACTGAGACCCAAGGTAAACTAGCTCACAAGGGTCAAAGCTGAGATCTGTGTCCATGACTATTTGATTTCAACATCCATGCTCTTGACATGTACACTGTAATTTTTTCCAAAATAGCTCGATAATTTAGTCTAATACATGCCTTTCAAATTCTAAAGGTTATTTCAGGAATATACATTTGTGATACCTTTTGTGCACAAAGTCTACTCTTGAGTGCCATTATAACTGGTTTGCTTTTTTTTTTATTAATTACTGGTTGGGTCTGTACTAACCAAGTGATTCTGGTAATCAAGAGTATGAAGCAGTAGTAGCTAAAGTTTCAGCATATAATTTTCCGACCATAAAAGAAGGCCTTTTTTTTTTCCTCTAACAGAAATTACTAACTCATGCTGGATTATTTGATCTTTTGCTACTAAACTCTTATGGTTCAAAACAAAACTTAACATCTGATCAACAGAGTGAAGAGTTCAGGAAGCATCGACATTGAATATCTCCACCCATTTAACAAAGTTATCTAAAGAAAAAATAAAACAGACGTTCATGACCATCTTTGTCATAATTTGTGTTGGCTCTAGGTATAGAACTGCAAAACACACAGTTGTTTTTTTTTTTTTTTTTTTTTTTTACATAATGGGCAGGCTTATCAAAAGGTTTATCAAAATGATTTCTGGGTTAAGAAATCTGTCTATGAAATGGAACTGGGAAGAAAGGTGAGAACAGCAGCATCTAGCACAGTGAGAAGCTAGCAGAAAGCGCAAGCTGTGGCTAGAGTTGTGGCACAGCAGGTTAGGCTGCAACCCATATTGGAACTCTGATTCAAGTACCAGCTGCTCTGCTTCTCAACCAGATCCTGCTATTGCTTCTAGGAAAGCAGCAGAAGATGGCCCAAGAACTTGGCCTGCTGCCACCCACATGGAGATGTGGATGGAGCTCCTGGGTTCTTAGCTCTGTCCTGGTGCAGCCCTAGCTGTTGTGGTCATTTGGGGAGTTAGCCAGTGAATGGAAGATCTTTATCTCTCTCTGTTAGTCTGCCTTTCAAATAAAGAAAAAATATTTTTAAAGAGCCAGAAGTGGAAGCTGCAGAAGGGTGAGGGATTGTCAGCGGAGACCTGGAAAGTGTCAACAACAGAGCCCTCCCACATGCCCGGGCTGGCCACAATCAGCCAGTTTTGAAGACCATTCTCTGTCTTAGAAAGACTCAGTGGCTGTCCATGGACTGATCATTTCTGAACAATGTTGAGTGTGCTTGAATCTTGGTTCTTGCATTGCCTGCAGACCTGCTGCATTAAATACCAAATACAGGTGAAACTGACAGCAAACATGAATCTATGAGCAAAGGGAAGAGTTGCTAAGGTGGTGGATGTATTTTGGGGCCTTGTATTGTTAGAGATAATGCTTGTAGAAATTGAAGTGCTTAGCATTCCTGTTGCTTCCTGGGGTGAAGCCACCCATCTCCATGCCCCACAGCACTGACCCTCGAGAAAGAGTTCATTTTTTTTTTCCTAACTGGCCACTTGCCTAGTATACTGTCATTGGAGGTGGTGCTTTAAACAATTGTTGACTTGAATAATCAGTAAATTTTTATCAGTTCTTTTGTTGTCTCCTCCCCAGAGTCAGAAAGCAATTCCCATCACCTTAAATCATCATTTTATCAGACATCTTTACCGAGAATTGCAGATGGAGGGGGATCAGAAGCAAAAAGATAAAATACCTTTTGTATAAAGGTATTTACAATCAACCACTTTCCTGACTGAACCGAGTTTGCTATAATTCCATTATAGTGTATCTGCTATAGGATAAAATTCCAACTTGAAGCAACTCTTTGGAAACTAAAAAATGAAATAAAAAATATGCACAGTCCCCTGTTCCCATTCCTATAAAAAGTCCAAATTACCCAGGCACAAGTAGTATTCCCCATCAATGTAGCTTCTTTTATTTTTGACAATAAATTGTTTAAAACTATTTTAAATCCTAGACTTCAAGAAGGGCAGAGAAGTGACTTGGTTTGTGAGTATTCTCCAGGACCACCTATTTGGACATGGAAGGCTATGTTCATAGCTTCAATTGTGGCAAATGTAAGAGGGTTAAGATCACATAAATGGTATGAGCAGCTCAATATTAAATGATGGGGAAAGCTGTAGGAGTTAACTAGGACTGATTAATCTCTGCTGCTGCTTTGGGATTGGCAGAAATAAGTGAGGTCACTAATACATATACATACATGGAATGTCTGGTTTATAAGTGACCATAAAGTATAAAAATACAGAATGGCTGGGGAACATATCTGCTATCTGTATGACTGCGCTACAGGCTAAACATTCTTATTTTTTTAAAACTACGTCCTATATGAAAAATGAATTCTTGTACTTTATATTCTGCATAAGAATTTACAAAAAATTACCATTTATTTCAGCAATGTACTCATACTAATATAAAGAAAATCTGCAAAACAATTCACACTTGGTACGTCTCTTCCTTAAATGACTCCTAGTTTAAAAAAATAATAAAAAGTGAGACGAGAACAGGAAAAAGGATAATGTAAAGTTCAGCCATCAAAAATGGCTTCATTAAGGTCCTTAATGAAGCACAGGGGAGCCATTTATTGACTTCTCAACTATTAAGATGGAACATTATTACTGCTTTAATAGTATTTCCATTTTCATTTAGGAAATAACTAATCAAGGGATCAATGTACCAAAGACTTTATTTTCTTTCCCTTGGGTCACTGCAAGTACATTTTTTAAAATGCAAAAAACGTAAGAGCAATTCCCCCTGGCACCATATCGCATGAACAATTTAAAGAAATAACAAGAAGGGTGAAAGGTCAACAGCTACCGATCTGAGCAGTGTTATAAAACAAATGGAACTCAGTAAGTGGGAAGTCTCCCTGCCTAGGAGAGGGAAGGGCTCCCTTCCATGGCTCCGAGAAGCTTCTCCTCCAAGGTATGCACGGTGCCTCCACCCTGACCTGCTGTCAACCCCTGAAACATTTCTATTTCTCAGACTCACTTAGAATGCAAACTACTGTTTTCCTGGTAGTTCTCACAGCTCTGCTTCCTTTGAGGTACAGATGTGTAGCCACAGAACCCAATCAGATAACACCTATTTACATATTTATAAAGTCTCCTGTAAAATCTCCTATCAATTGTTGCTGCTATATATAGGCCTTTCAAAGTATCTTGTGGGCCCAGCGCTCTACTGCACCGCTCCCTTCAGGAATCCTGATATATCGCATAATGTGATTTCAATGTAAATGGGGCCCATCACACAATCACACCACTTCACAAACTCTTTTCTGCTGGGGTAGCTTAAATCTAAACACACTCAAGCAGCTTGCTAGACTGGAGCAAGATTTCTTCCACATTAAAAAAAAATTTTTTTTCAAAAAAAAAAAAAAATCCAAAACCCCAACACAACAATGCCAGGGGAAAAAAAAAATCTGAACGTTTTCTGCAGAAAGATGGGCCGTCTCCAAATCCTTGTGCCCTATCAGACAAATTAAAGTAAATCAAGCATGAAATGAAGCCGAAGAGCCCCGAGATAAGGCTCCTTTAAGTCGTTTACAGATTAGGATAGAAGAGGTGCATCTGGTGTCTGGCAGCGGAGGAGGCCAGTTTCTCAGCTCACAATAGCAGCCTGTGTATAGGATTACCTTACCTTGTCACTGACAAGGGAGGAGGCGCCTGCAAGATGTCTCTAACTAACTTCCTAATGTCCCCAGTGAAGGTCTCTTATTCAAGTATTAATTGTTACAACGAGAGAAATCATTTTGATAAAACAAAATAACCCCTCTCCTCACCCCAACCCTTTCCCTCCAACCCCCCCCCCCCAAAAAAAAAAATCCCACAGACTGATTTATGAACTGGTCGGAAGCTGATAAACTGGGGAGGTTGGGGGCGGGGGTCTGCTACCAGCAGATGAGCCTCTTCTCTTATCAGTCAGGATTCTGCTGCTAGAGACAGAAGCTGATAAGTTTCCAACAGGAATTAGTGACACCGCCAGGAACCTGTGTTACTGGGTGGACTGGGCTCTTGCAGCTGCCAGAAGGACCTCTCCTGTTATCAGATGGGATTTTGCTGCTGTAAACGGCGAGGTATTCTCCAAGAGAAACTGGACACTCTCTCAAAATGCTATGTGATTAATGGTTCAACTATACTCGTAGGTGGGGGGGAAGATTTTCTTGGAAGCATCTGGAATTCTGCAGCTTCTCAGAGAAGACCTTTTCGTTCCTTGGCCGGCAGCCTGGAAACTCCCCCCTCTTTCCTTCCTTGACAAAGAACTTTTTCTTCTCCAATAAATTTTATTTATACCTTATTTCTATCTAAGGAAATCCTTAATTTTCCACCACCACAGAGAGACTACCATCAACCTAACCTACTCAACAGTTTCCAGTGCTTTCAAGAATCCATCCTAACTTCAGTTTTATGTTGAGATAGGGGTGGTGGTGATAGGGGAGAGCAGGCATGGTTACAGTTTTCTCTCATCAGTGGGTAGTGAACTCACTCCACAGGGCCACAGCAGACAGTTGTGCTTTGACTGGCCAGTTTTGTACACTGTTGCCAAACCACTGGAGATCCAGGCTGAGTAAAATTCCTTGAGGCATTAGGCAGCACTGTCTAATCCAACAGAAGTCACTTTATTGTGTCCAACAGGGTGTAACCTCTGTGTTTTCCTTTATGGGTCATGATGTGTTGCTGCTTGTATTTTCACATTTCAGCTTCAGATGCAACAGTTTGAAACCGGAAATATCACGAAAAATCATGACAAACAAATTGAGGTTCCACTGGATTCAGTGTCTCCAAAATCAGTGGGTTGGTTAAATACACATTCTAGACTTGTAACAATACCCCATGTTCCTTCCCTCTATGTGGGACTGCCTACCTAATTTCTTCATCTTTAGTTAACAGGACTCATAAGGATGTTCTCCAGTTGCCAGATAATGCACACAGGCTTTCATTCTCAACCTGAGGTTACTCATGGTCCATGATTAGTATGGTCTGTAGTACTTTGGGCAACACGTGACACATTTTAAAACATGGATACTATTGCAGGAAGATGTGTCTTTGTCTTAACCATACTTGGGATCATTAGGTTAAAATGATACAATCATCTTATCAGTAAAACATTTGCTTGAATGAACTTTAAACTTTTTGATGGTCTGTCACTCAAGGATCCTTCTATTCTGTGTACCTTTCCCAAATCACCAGCGTACTTTCACTTTCTTTAATTCTTAAATATTGGCACAAAGATAACTATATGGATCTTTTACAAAAAATATTTATTATTATGCAATAAATAAATTTTAAAAGTAAAGTACATGCAATTTAATGGTATTCCTAATCATGTTTCCATTTAAACATCAATATACAATAGTGGAATTTCCAAAGGAAGGTATCTTTCTGAGACACTCAGAAGCTGAAAAAGTAAAAATTTGACATATAAGGCAATTTTATTCTACTTCCTAATGGAGAATGTTTAGAATCCAATGTCCTAAAACACTTGAAAAATAACTCCTAATAGTAAACTCCGTGTGTGAATATAGTTGAAAACCTGATGGAACGCACATGTTCCAAACATTTATGAATACATCTGTAATTATTTTCAGTGGAGCAGGTGAAGGATAATCCTGTTCTCGGCACAGAATTGATATATTTACAAATCTGTGACCAAATGATGATATCTAACAAGTGCTCACTGCTCGCTGCTCCAAAATAATAAACTATCTTAAATTATGCCAAAAAAGATAAGAGACATGCTTTATTTCCCCATTTATTAATACTGTGAGGAGGCAGCATTTATTCATGATATTTACAGTACTTCTTTACATTTGACTTTGGGGAAGGCACTCTTCTTTTTTGCTTTTTCATTGTGTTTTATTTGGAAACGGTTTTATTCCTGCTTTTAAAAATATCATTCCATTAAAAAAGAGTTACAATATGTTTTTCCCCCATAACATGTTTCTGTCAAAAGCAGGATAAAATATACTCTATACATTTTATGTCATATTTTACTATTGTTAGAATGTGAAACTTTAAAATTTCTTTTTACGTTATGCATAAAATAGATACATGAAATGCTATTGCCTTTTGTGTATACAACAGTTATATATCTATATCACTGATTACTACTGATTCATCACTAGTTAGTCTTAACCAATTTTTTTTTTTTTTTACAGGCAGAGTGGACAGTGAGAGAGAGAGACAGAGAGAAAGGTCTTCCTTTACCGTTGGTTCACCCTCCAATGGCCACCAAGGCCGGCGCACTGCGGCCAGCACACCGTGTTGATCTGAAGGCAGAAGCCAGGTGCTTATCCTGGTCTCCCATGGGGTACAGGGCCCAAGCACTTGGGCCATCCTTCACTGCACTCCCTGGCCATAGCAGAGAGCTGGCCTGGAAGAGGGGCAACCAGGACAGAATCCGGCACCCCGACTGGGACTAGAACCTGGTGTGCCGGCAAGGCGGAGGATTAGCCTATTGAGCCGCGGCGCCGGCCTTTAACCAATTTTCTTAAAGGTCTAGTAATGATATCTGCAGTGTTGCAGAACACTTGCATCTTTCTTTCTTGCACTGTTTTCAGTAAGCCAATATGGTATTTACTAACTCTAGAAATAGTAAAAACCAAATATTATATTTTGATTTTACTGACTTCACTAGAATATTACTGTGGTGGCAGGGGAGGTATGTGTAAATATGCATTTTCTGATTTGGGAACTATTTATTTTAGATCTTTAATAAAAGCCTAAGATAAAAGTTATTTTGGGTTTTTATCTATGTGTTGAATGAATGGAAAAGTAAACCAAATGGCCGGTGCACTCAGAATGTGCTGGGTGTGTGTTTCTTTAGGCCTAAATCAATCTGACAGAAAGGTGTACTTACCAAACTTTCTGTTGCTGACTATTTTAACAAAGAGCTGTTCAAACTACTGTTGACTGCTAGCAGTTACCATTTACAGAGGATCTACTGAAAGTGTGTTTTATATGGAAGATTTGCTATTTCTTAAATATCCTGCATCTTCTAATTCTCACAATAGTAAATGTTGCAATAGAAATACAATTAAATTCATTTTATACTGAAAAATCGTAAGTAATGATTGTGAATGAGGATTCACCTTCGTGAACTTTCCTATGCACCTTATAGCCTTAGGCTCTTGATACCCATGAGAGACTGACATTTCAACATATGGCCACATATGTTAGTTTCAAGACAATAACTGATAATCAGTTACTGTAATAGTTTTTTTTTCTTTTTGCAATATAAGATAATATAATTCACCAATTGGAAAATATTTTTCCACAATAATTTATTTAAATGCTATTAATTTGTTCTCTGTTCATTTTGCTATTCACTATAAACTGAAGTAAATTTAATAAAGATTAGGATTCAGCAAGGTGTTAACTACAAAGCTCTCCTTCTAATTAGAAAGCATTATAATATGGTGTTATAGCAACGCAGCCAAACATACATGCTAATTCCTATATATACTCTATGTAAGTCCTAAAGTAAGCACTCACCTCGCATTGCCACAACAACCCTCATTTCAGCATGTACGATCAGCATTTATTGAACTTAAAACAAAGCTTCTGCTCAGGTCAGGAGCTCAAAATACAAAATAGGCAGAAAACTAAAAAGCATTATGTTCCTGCTTTCTTTAATGGCATCCAATTTAAGAACCCTCTTGATGTTCTGATGCCATCAGTTTTGTGATTTTTTTTTTTCAAAGAACTTCTTAAATTCAGGAAGTGTTATTTTTCTACACATCGCTAGGAAGCTCCAAATTATGTGAGGGGAAATAAAGCCAAAGTCTGTCACACTTGTTAATAGTGATGGCGGCATTTGTCTATCTTAAAACCTTTTCCACTTCTCTGTTCTTGCTGCTCCTTATCAACTCTCAGTCAACCATACTCACTGAGCAATCTTGAGTTCCCCTAGACTAAATAAAGACAAGATGATAATATCCTCTTCTGTCTTCCTGTGTGCAATTAGGAGGGATGAAATGGGCAGTGCTCTTGGCAGCAACGTTCAGGGAGTTGTGGAAGAAAAATGTTTAAGAACCACTCCCTTGGATTTAATCCGAGAGGAGTTATCTCTAAGAAAGCCCTGCTCGTTACTTCTTGAGAATCCACAGAATACAAATGTTTTAAAAATAAGGGCAGCTCCAACCAGCTCTCTGCAGGAGAATGTTATTCATGAAATCATGGGCTCCAAATGATGCCACAAAGCAAGATAAATACCCAGCAGAGACTGCTGGGAGTAAGAAGCCTCAAAGTTCAACTACTGTGAACCAAGGAATCAAGTTCATCATTCAATCACTTCAAATTTCTCTAGATCTTCATTAATGCGGTTCTCCTAAAATATGGCCCTCCACTGCATACTTTTCCTGCTCAAATATGTCAATGGTTTCAAATGGGGCATTATAAAATAAAAACAAATAGTGCCTTCCTTGAAGGGTGCTTGTCATTGTTCAGCGAAACTGTGTGTGAATTCATATTATTTTTCATTATGTCCATTCTAAATACAAAGTGAGCAAGTCAAGCTTTCACGACACACCCCTGTTCATTCATTAATAATATTATCACATGACCCTGTTCACTGATAGGCAAGTATGGCTCACTGATATTTTGGAGCCTGTTCCCAGTGTGTAAAGCCAGGCCAGTCTCTACTCCTATCTTTTATCTGTCTCATTCCCATGGACTTTATCTTGTTTTTTTCCATAGTCTACTTTCCTAAAATGTCAAAATTGTTTGGAAATGTTCTTCTTATCCACAAAGTTAACAATTTTATTATTGCTCTCCATCATATGATCTGTAAACTTAATATTCTCAAATCTATGATCTAGGTCAGGATAAAGGTGCTCTACTTTGTTATTTCTGGATTGTTATATGTCAACATTCTTTCCTGAATGATATAAAAGCTCTCTTCCAGCTGCCCCCATTGTGTGGGGTTTCTGTAGAGTTTAAGAAGATAATTTATTCCCGGTGAGGTCATCATCTGAGTACCAACAGTCACTTAATATCACTTACACATCTTGGAACAATAGCTATGACTGAAGAATAACTGGGAAAACTGATCACTTCATTTGCCTGTTATTCATTCATTCTCTGGACTGTCTTCTTGTAGAGATGCCCATAAGATAGAATAGACTGATAAATAGCTAAGTATTTCCCTAAAGTTGGGCTCTATCTTTTTAGCATAAAAGGGATTTGGTCCATCAACCTGCCTCTCTGCCAGTCCAATTCCATTTTCACAAAAGGAAACATGTCTTATTAATGATGCCAACCTACTCATATCCAACCAGTATGGCCCCTATACTTGATGACCAGAAGCTGATAAGTAGCCTTGGAGTATGACTCCTCAGACAACTGTGCACTCACCTAACCAAAGTATGGTCCAGACCGTATCTCCTTGCTTGTTGATGAGAATGTCATGTGGAGAGGAATCAAAAGCGTTACTGAAGTCTGGATAGATTACATCTATTACTTTGCCCTTATCTACATGGCCTGTCACTCTATCATAGAAGGAAATTAAATTGGCCTGGCACAATTTGCTCTTCACAAAACCATGTTGGTTGCTACCCTCTAACTTTTCCTCTTCTAGATGATTGCAAATTGATTGTTTGACGATTTGCTCCAGTATCTACCTTGGTATCAAAGTTAAGCTGACTGGTTTATAATTACCAGGAACGTACTTTTTTTCTTTTTATTTCCTTTTTTAGGGATAGTCACTACTTTCCTCATAAATGGTGACTGTTTTTCTGCCCTCTTTATGTTCTCCCAGATGAGAATTAGTAACTCTTTAATTTCAATTTATTATCTGCAGCAATTACATATTTTCAATGCGTATATTTTGATTGCACCTAGTTTAATTCTTACTTCTAATCTTTCCTTGCATACTTTCAAAATGTGTATAATTTTTTATAAACCAAATAAATATAGAAATTATTAACATAAAGCTTAAAAAGCATAAAACTCAAAAGAATTTTCTAAGTCAATACATCATCCTATCTTGTTATATTGCTACCTCTTTTGGGGTTATTTCTTACTTTAAGTTGAAAAATTAATTTGTACTTTTGCTATCAGTATCCATCTTAAATTTTAATTCCATGTCATCCTATACATTCTCAATATAAGTAAAAATGCAGATATTTCATCTGTAGTAAAAATTGATACAAAATTTAATAAATGATATTTAACCAAGAACAAATGTGATAAATAAAAATTTATGTTCTTAATTTTAGCTGATTAACATGTTTGAAAATTTCAAAAGATGTAGGAGAAATATTCTTGATAATATAGTGTACTCTGGTAAACAACAGAGAAGTATCTTGAAGAGAAGTCAATTTAGAAAGCTATCACTAAATATTAAGAAAAGATGGTGGATAGAATGAAATTAAATAAACAAAGTTTAATATAAAAAGTAGAATAATAATTCCGTATTAAAGGATACACTAGAAGTCAATGAAACTGATGGTAAAGTTCATACTCATTCCACTCTATGTAAAATCAGACATAGAGGGCACTTTGTTCTCTCTTACCAGTAAGTAAAACAATGGTATCTTATTACCTACGTCTTACAAAGTCCATTATTTAAGTATATAAAAACTTAATAAAAGTAAAACATTTTTATGAAGCTTACATAAGTCATTTTACTGCTGACAACGTAGAGTACAATTATGAATGCTTAGAAGAAAGTAAATTCATGTTATTTGAACTCCTCTTAAAAAAAAAAACATTGCCTGTACCAGAATACCTTTTGATTGAAATAGGAAAAACTCTCACAATTACAAACTACAATTTTACCATAATAGTCTTTATGAGGCCAGGTTTGGTAATTTGTATCAATGAATTAGTTTCTCTGAAATTGCTGTTAATTATTTTCTTGAAGCCATTCTATAAGAAAACAGATGCTTAACCAATTTCAATTAAATCTTTAATGTTTATTTTTTCAATTTTATCAACCTTTATAGTCTTTATAATCCTTTGCTACATATATATATTTACCTTAGCTTTTATTGGTATCAGGATACCTACATAGGAATTCTGAGGAATATTTTAATTCAAACACATGTAGCAAATACTCATACTTTATTAATGCAAACAATGATGTGGGCTATTGTAATACAGAAAATAATTTTAAAATAACCTATGTTTATGTTTAGATGGAATTTTTGTGCTTATAATATTTAATTCAATACTATAAAATTAAGGTTGTATTCTATTTCTTGAAGAATCCATATATTATACTTTTTAAAACATGAAGTCCCATTTTTTTGTTCTTACTATATTTCAGAAATAAAATCTCAATATAGTTGTTTACTTTTAACAGCTATAAAAATTCTTCATAAGAAATGTTACTGTTCTAAGAAAAAAATGTAAGTTATATACAGTAGGGATATGAGCCAGAAATGACACTTCATTAAATTGTAAATATAAAAATGTCATGTACTTACATTATTTAGAATAATTTCTTAAGTGTTTGGTTTATACTGACATTCAGCCAGTCTATGTTTATTCTCAAATTTGAGCAGGATACTTCCCTATCTTATGTTTAAAAGGAGTATTTTATCAATAATTTCTAGTCATACTGATACTTAGCATGCTATTCAGCAGGCCAAATATGCTATTTGTTGGGTTCATAAAGGGAAATATAAGAAGAAATTCATCAAATTATCTCAATTGTAAATTCATAGTCTATCAACAATTCTGAAAAGTTAACCCATAACGTATACAAAAGAGCCTATAAAAATTAAGTGTGCAATGGAAAGACTTAGACAATCATTAAATGTATTCTTCTCTGTAATAATGGAGGCAATAGCCATTTCATTGAAAGGCATGACAAAATGTATCCAAGACCATTTGATGCCTTAGAATTGCAAATGATTACACTTTTTACTCAACTTGTAAAATTTCCATGTAAGAAGCATGTCATGATCTCTGTGACTTACTCGTGTAACTGCAAATTGAGCATCTGTAATGTTCCTGCTCAAACTCCTCCCGATGCTACCTTTCCCTTACAAAATGCGTGTTCTTTCTGCTTGTATAACTGCCATATGTGAACAGTCCTGAGTCCATGCTGGACAAACCAGTTTGAGATAGAAATATGGCAGCTGCCAGACAATGAGAAGAGTTGAGAAAAATGAGTGCTTCAGAATAAAATCTGAGCTTATAGAGTATCCATCTGTGATATATAAAAGAAGGAAAGAAGTGGAGTGGGAACATCTAGGGAATTCTATCATGGATCCGTTCTCCTTCCTCATCATCAGATATCTTTTATATCAATCCATGACACTGCCTGAAATCCCACCAACCATGAGTTCATTCTGATGAACTCTTAGTAAAAGTAAAGTGTTGGAGGGTGAGAGGGTGAATGTCAGTTATTTCACCTTTACCCATTCTCCTTCCTAGAATCTAGCAGAGACCCACTACACCGAAGTCAAGTCCTCTGATTTGTGGTTTCTATGCAACAGGCTGTTCTTGTGGGCAGGAAGGAAGAGGGCTGAGGGTAGGGAACACCATGAGAGAAGAGGGAAGAACACAAGAGGAGACAGACTGTGCTAAAGCAAACCATGCTCAGTTAAATTTTTCCAGGGTTTGCCTACATGAACAGCAGTGGGGAGCAATCTCTTCTCCTACACTTCATATTCCATGTTTAAAATCTTGTTACACAGCCTGATCTCTTCATGAATCCAGAAATTAGGTTATTTTAAAAATATTTTTATTTATTTATTTGACAAGTAGAGTTACAGACCGTGAGAAAGAGAGACAGAGAGAAAGGTCTTTCTTCCGTTGGTTCATTCTCCAAATGGCCGAGACAACTGGAGCTATGCCAATCCGAAGTCAGGAGCCAGGTGCCTCCTCCCAGTCTCCCGTGTGGGTGCAGGGGACCAAGCACTTGGGCCATAATCCACTGCCTTCCCAGGCCACAGCAGAGGGCTGGACTGGAAGAGGAGCAACCAGGACTAAAACCTGGCACCCATATGGGTTGCCGGCGCAATAGGCGAAGGATTAACCTAGTGTGCCACGGTACTGGCCCCCCAGTTGTATTTTTATTACTATAATTCAGCTACCCCTTTCTATCACATGAGACTGCTTCAAAGTATTCATGGAAAAATAGAATTAAAAGATGATTTTACTGTGGTTTAAAATTTTTAAAATCCAAACAGAGCATTTTCAGAACATAAATTTTCCATGAACTTGTTCAAGACCTCTCACATCAGTAGACTCATCTCAATGGCTCCCCATCACTTGCTGATTAGGTTTACATTTGTTTGCATAGCGTTCAAGGCACTTATTCAAGGCAGCATATCTCTCCAGCCTCATGGGCCACGCTCCCACCCAAATATCACCAGAACTGAACTCTGCATAGGCTTCCAAACAATGTACTTTCTTAAAACTCCATGCCTTTACATATGCTCTTCCCTCTCCCTCTCTCCTTCATGCAATTACTCCTTTTTTTTCCCAGGGAATCAATGGGCTGAAAACCAAATGCTTAGGATACAAAAATAAAAATAGAGGAGCTTAACAGTAAAAATAGGGCCGGCGCCGCGGCTCACTAGGCTAATCCTCCGCCTTGCGGCTCCGGCACACCGGGTTCTAGTCCCGGTCGGGGTGCCAGATTCTGTCCTGGTTGCCCCTCTTCCAGTCCAGCTCTCTGCTGTGGCCCAGGAGGGCAGTGGAGGATGGCCCAAGTGCTTGGGCCCTGCACCAGCCTGGGAGACCAGGAGAAGCACCTGGCTCCTGCCTTCAGATCAGTGCGGTGCACACACTGCAACATGCCAGCCACAGCGGCCATTGCAGGGTGAACCAACGGAAGAGGAAGCTTTTCTCTCTGTCTCTCTCTCTTACTGTCCACTCTGCCTGTCAAAAAAAATAAATTAATTAATTAAAAAATAAAAATAAAAAAATTATCACAATGTATCATCCTTGGGTTCTTCTTTAAAGACAATTAAGTTTCAAAAAAAAAAAAAAAAGAAAGAAGGTGGAGGAAGGAAGGGAAAAGAGAAAGGGAAGGGGAAAAAAGCAAAATCACCTTCAAGAAGCAATAACAACGAAGAGCCCTTTTTAGACCGTTGAGGAACAGTCCTCTCAGTTTTTTTTATTCCATTCTTTCTTTGTTTCTATCTGTTTCTTTTTCTTTCTTGGACCAAACAGGAGAGGAAGGAGGAAGGGGGCAGAGTGGGTGAGTAGGCGGGTGTGGTGGGAAGAAGTACTATATTCCTAATGTTGTATTTATGAGATACATAGAAATAAAAATAATAATAAAAATAAATGTTAAAATATCTCATCAATAACTCAACATGCAGTTTTTGGTTCCCTGCTACATTATTTGATTCTTAAGGTGAGTTCAAGCGACTCACCAACACCAATGCTTTGACAAATATGATGTAATAAAGATAGCTTTACAACAGCATAAAACAAACATAAGTCCAATATCTGATATACAGAAAAATGAGTTGGATTTTACATTAAAAGTCTGGCAAAGTATTAACTATCATTAAAAAAAAGCAGCAGCAGTCCGCCACACATGCAATCATGATTTTTATAAACATGTTTCACAGCCTATCTTCCAGTTATGGAACAGAAATACTGTAGATTCTCTCAGAAAAAAAAGCATAGATGTCTGGTACTTCCAACATTAAACATTCTTTTGTTTCCAGTAACAATGTAGTCCATGAATTGCCAAAAATGTAATACAACAAGTTCTTCGAACAATTTCCTTCTTATTTATAATACCTTATTCCTAACCACTGTCCTTCAAGAAAGTTAGTATTAACTAGTTCACAAGTGTTAAACATCTTCTCCTAGCCCATACTATATCATTTCTACTCTGATATTTGTGATCCAATGATTCTGTGAACTGGATTTCCTTGAAATGTAATCCCACATTACAATTTTAGGAAATGCATTGCATGGAGTTATTACTTTTGAAAATAGTTCTCCTTCCCACAAAAAAAAACTTTTCGACTTTTACAAAATATGTCTCTTTCTTCAATTAAATTTACATTAAATTGTTGTAATCTACTCATTGTATGAGCTCAATAAATATTTATTAAAGAGGAAAATAAGTCTCATTAATAGGAAGGGTTCAAGCGAAAGACAAGAGCAAAAGCTGCATTTTATGGAACTTAATTTCTTTGAACATGTGCCTGGAATCTACAGTGACACTAAAAACAATACCTGGGACTGTTCAGATATGGTTATATTCATAGGTGCACAGTTGTACATGTAACTGCCATGTAAATGGAAGATATGTGCGTGAATGCAGACGTAGGAAGATGAAATGATTCTGAAAGGAAGAAAGAAGTGGCAAATTAGATAAGGTATCAATGTTTCCTGGGCAAATATTGCTCTTTTCTTTCCAACACCATGCGCACATGCAGTTCAGAGAGCTGGACATAGGATATGTGGTTGTTCCCTATTCCTATGTACACCATGAAGAATTCAAAATGTACCCCTGACAAATGAAACTCAAAACAGCTACCCATGAGAAGAGATACTGACAAGGAAACCATGTACTGCCAAAATCACTTGCTCTCAAAAAATTACCGGCACCGTGGCTCAATAGGCTAATCCTCCATCTGCTGCACTGGCACACCGGGTTCTAGTCCCAGTTGGGGTGCCGGATTCTGTCCCGGTTGCTTCTCTTCCAGTCCAGCTCTCTGCTGTGGCCTGGGAGTGCAGTGGAGGATGGCTCAAGTCCTTGGGCCCTGCACTCACATGGGAGACCAGGATAAGTACCTGGCTCCTGGTTTGGGATCAGTGCGGTGTGCTGGCCGCAGCATGCCGGCCGCAGCGGCCATTGCGGGGTGAACCAACGGAAGGAAGACTACTCTCTGTCTCTCTCTCTCTCACTGTCCACTCTACCTGTCAAAAAAAAAATGACTGCTCTGTCTGTCATTATATTGCTATCTTTATAAATTTTTCTGTTTTATCATTCAAGCTATCTAAGTGATACAAAATATTCTATAATTACAAAATATTAAGAGAATTCCTAATGTGTATTAATTTTTTCAATGTGAATACAATACGGACTTGAAGAGGCCCAAATTAAATTTGGTATGCTTTGATAAAATAATGGCGAGGGATTCCATTTTTTCTTTATTAACATTTGTTTAAAATATAGCTACATGATACTAAATACTTAATATTTAACCTTTATTCATTTATTCTAATTTTATCCAAAAACAAATCCATTTGCTAACTGTTGACATCACTCTTGAACATTATGCAGCATTAGGTCCGATATCAGGATGTTTTAAAAGCCAGTCCAAGTAAACTACAGTCACCTTAAATGCAATGCTTGTCCTGCAAATATAACTTTAGCAAAGGATCAAGTTTAACATCACAATAAATAAGATATATGAATATTATGTGCCACCTGAGAAATTCCTTGACAAAGGCAGAAGATCATTTTCATGTTTTCCTTGCCTACAGCACATAACTTCAACTGAATCATGAGTAAACATTAGACACACCAAGGTTTGGACACATTCTATAGCATTACTAAGCACTACTCTGCAAAAATGTCATGAAGGACAAGGAAAGACTGAGAAACTATTGCTAACAGGAGTAAGGAGATATAAAATCTATGTGCAATTTGGAAAGTGGCCCATGTTGGCAAAGGGAAAGGACATTCACAAGGAAAAGGAGTTGTGAAATCTGAACAAAGTCTGTATAAATTAATAGTACTGTGTCAATATTACTTTCTTGCTTTTGATAATCCTAATATGATTATGTGAGATGGTACCAGTAGAGGAAATGGGGAAAAGCATGTATGAGATCTCTCTGCACTATTTCTGCTGCTTTCCTCTAAGTCTGAAATCATTTCAAAACAAAAAGTTAAACAAATACAATGGTATGATCAAAACAGATAGACTGTGACTAAGAAGTTCAGTGGAATACTGTAGTTGGTGGCATACTTTCTCAGGAGTAAGAACACACTTAGGTTAAAACCTCAAGTATGGCACAGTGAATATCCATTTTCTCTTCCTCAACAAGTCCACTGATGCTAATTTGAAAATATGCCACCCACAATAAAATCCACCCAAAAGATTCTTCAGAAAGTTCATTGAAAATGTGTGTTATGAAAATACTATGCATGGGTTCAAAATTATTTCTGTACCATACTAAACTTATCTTAATTTTATTTCTCCACTAACTTTTTGAAGTTCTCTCCTATTTTGCAGCTTGTGTGTACTACAGGACGAGTGAAGTGGAGAGGCCCAAAGAGAATAACAAATGAATAAAATGAATTCTTACACATGTATATTTATAAGCCAGAAACAAAAAAATGGCAACACATGAAAGAAAATACTGAAAAATTAGGAAACATGTCAAAAAATGGCAGAAGACTAACAAAGGTGGCAATTTATGCTTTCCAATGTATTCATTCTTTCCTTTATCCACTGAGCAAATGTTTGCCCAACCATGCACTATACTTTCTGCTGATAGCTTACAGATTAATAAGATATAATTACTGCCCTCAAGAAGATTAAAATGTAGTGAAAGAGAGGCACAAACAGATAACTGCAATGTACACAAGATGCTCAAGGTGACGGTAAATATAAGACTGGTGGAATGAGGGCTGTAGGGTGGTCAGGGGTCAGGAGACTCCAGACCATGGGTCAAGTCTCAACCACTGACTTTTTCTGTGCAGCCATGAGCAAACAGTGGTTTCTACAATTTTTAAGGAACTTCTTTTTTAAAACATAAAAGAACCACTTCATGATATGTGACTATTACATGAAATTTGAATTTCTGTGTGCACAGATAAAGTTTTGTGTTTCATCTTTAAAGATGTATGTCTATTTATGTTTCTCTCTTACTATATAAGTATGTTTGTCTCTTGTCCACAAGGTCTAAAATATTTCCATTTGGACCAGGAAAAAAGTTGTTTACTGACTCCTCACAAAAATCAGTGGTTCTCAGGGCTGGCTTTGTGGTGCAGTGGGTAAAGCTACCACCTGAGACACTGGCTGCCCAGATGGGCACCAGTTCGTGTCCTGGCTGCCGCACTTCCAATTCAGCTCTGTGCTTATGTGCCTAGGAAAAGCAGAAGATGGTCCAAGTGCTTGGGTCCCTGTTACACAGGTGAGAGATCCAGATGGTACCTGGCTTCAGCCTGGTGAAGCACCGGGCTTTGAGGCCAGTTGGGGAATGGAACCAGAAGATGGAGGATCTGTCTCTCCTTCTCTCTCTGTAACTTTTTTCTTTAAAGATTTACTTACTTATTTGAAAGAGTTACACAGAGAGAGAAGGAGAGGCAGAGAGAGGGGGGGGGGAGGTCGGTCTTCCATCCACTGGTTTACTCCCCAACTGGCCGCAACAGCTGGAGTTGTGCCAATCTAAAGCCAGGAGCCAGGAGCTTCTTCCAGGTCTCCCACACATGTGCAGGGGCCCAAGGACTTGGGCCATCTTCTACTGCTTTCCCAGGTCATAGCAGAGAGCTGGATCAGAAGTGGAGCAGCAGGGACCTGAACTGGTGTCCATATGGGATGCTGGCACTGGAGGCAGCTGCTTTACCAACTATACCACAGTGCGGGCCCTCTCTAACTCTTTCATACAAATACATCTTAAAAAAAAAAAAAAGTCAATGGTGCTCAAATTTTGGTGCCCATCAGAATTTCCTGGAGGACTTGCTAAAATATGGATTGTTTTGATCCCCAGAGTTGTAGATTTTACAGATCTAAGGGTACCTAAGAATTTTCTACCAAACTCCTAGTTAATATTTTTTGCTATTAGTTCAAAGAATACATTTCAAAAATCACTGAGTCAGGCACTGTTTTCCGGACAATGGTAAAGGACAAAGGTTGAGAAGGAATAAAAGGATATGCTAGGCAGAGGGCATACACAAAGACCTGGAAGCAAGAGACACGGCAGATCTTGCACGGTAAATCAAGGGGCAAATGATACTTGCCCTTATTAAGGCACTGAGGACAGACACATTTAAGAGAAAAGTGACACAACCTCTGCAAAACTGCATAGGGAAAGTAATAGAGGGACAGGGATAGCCACAACTCAAAGTTGATACTTGGTTTTGAGCTTGGGGAATGGCCAGATGGATAGTAAAAAGTGCAATATAAAAGAAATGGCTGGTTAGGAAGGAAAGTTGCAAAATTCAGTTGTGAACTGGAGATTAGTGATTACTTTGAAATGAGTTAGGGAGGCAGAAAGCTTTGGTAAGGTAAGCAGAAGTCCAGGCTGAGACAAGATTCCTAGGGAACAACAGGAGAGAGGATGCGAAAGAGGAAGAAAATCAAAAAAACGTGGAGGCAGTTTCAAGAAGGATGTTGTGTCTTGGAGTTCAGATTAAGTAAGAAATAAGTGGCTCTAGAGTTATCAAGCAAGACAATTCATAACACTGAGACATTTGCTACTGTGCCATTGGGCTTAGTCAGAGAAAATATAGAAACAAAAACAATACAGGGGCCAGCGTCGTCGCAGCTCAATAGGCTCAATAGGGAGGGAGGGAGGGAGGGAGTGAGGGAGGAAGGAAGGAAGGAAGGAAGGAATATAATTTCCAGAAAGGTTGTTGTAAAGGAAAGACAACAGATTGCAGTTAGAGATGGTACAAAATATAAATTGATAGACTAACTGCTTGTCTGTTTGTTGAGGAAATCTATTTCTTGGAGATCTATGGTAAAACATTTAAAGGTGATGGTTTGGAATACCACTGTGGGATCAGAGTGGTTAAAATTGCCAAGAGTAAATGAAACCAAAGTCAGAGAAGTTGCTAAGTGCAGTCCACAATCTGTACGTGTCTGTCCGAACCTTGGCATGATGTCATCACATAACCTCATAGGGGAGCAAAATAAATAACTTTCTTATCACATGCAGTGTGTGTTACGTAGTATGAAATAAGAAGAGAGTCCAAATGAAGTGTAAGAAAAGAGGACTTCCTCATTTTCTTTCTTCCAGCATAGAATCTGGAAATAACTATCATATTGAAGTACCTATTTTAAAAACAGATTCCAACCCTTTCCTTTCCCAGTGCCAGAGTTTTTAACAAATCCAGACCTCCAAGAATCATTTTTTTTTTCCTTTTACTGGAGCGTTTTGGGGTGGGGTGAACTCAAATTTTATAAGTTTGAACCAACCTAAAAGCCTAAATCTGGTAAGAATAAACTTTTCACCTGCAGTGCAAGTCATTAAAAGAAAATAATTCTATTTACAGAATTTCTAAGGCAAGAATTATTTTTTAATACTTATTTTTTATTTATTTGAAAGACAGAGTTACAGAGTGAGGTAGAGTCAAAGAGAGAGATCTTCTATCCACTGGTTCACTCTTGAGATGGCTGCAATGGCCAAAGCTGTGCCAATCTGAAGCCAGGAGCTTCTTCCAGGTCTCTAATGTGGGTGCAAGGGCCCAAGGAACTGGGCCATCCTCCCTGCTATCCCAGGCCACAGCAGAGAGCTGGATCAGAAAAGGAGCAGCCGGGACTAGAACTGTCGCCTTGTGGGATGTCGGCACTTCAGGCCAGGGCATTAACCCACTGTGCCACAGCACCGGCCCCTAAAGCAAGATATATTTAAGTACACTGTACTCTTGCCGTATTATTTCTTTATAAATGCTACGTTCACAAAAGGAAGTGATTGATGCCGCAAATGAGATAAAAAAAAAAAAAAACTGAACTATTTAAAAACACAAACAAGACAATGTTGCCTGCTCACCACTCTTATTCAATATAGTACTGGATGTTTTAGCAGGAGAAATTAGGGAGGAGAAAGAAACAAAGGGCATCAAAATTGGAACAGGGGAAGTCAAATTATCCATGTCTGTAGATTACATGGTGTTGTACATGGAAAAATCTATACACTCCACCAACAACCTCTTAAAATGGAGAAGCCAATTCACTAAAGTTCCAGGTTACAAAATAAACATGCAAAAAAGCAGCTTTTTTGTATGCTAATGATGAACTCACAGAAAGAAATCACATTCACAATAGCCACAAAATACCCCAAATATTTAAGAATAAAAAACTTAACCAAAGAAGTGAAAGATCTCCACAATGAAAATTATCAAACATTGATGAAACAAACCAGCAGGGACACAAAAAACTGGAAAGATATTTCTTGCACATTGATCAGAAGCATCAATATCATTAAAATGTCTATACTACCTAAAGCAATCTACAGATTCAACGAAATCTCTATCAAAATAACAATGAAATTTTTTACATAATTAGAAAAAGTAATCCCAAAATTCATATGGAATCACAAAAGACCTAGAATAGCCACAGTGATCCTGAACAAGAAAAATGAATCTGGAGGCATCACAATATTTGACTTCACAGCATACTACAAAGCTGCAGTAATTAAAACTGCATGGTATTGACATAAAAACTGACACATACATCAATGGAACAGAATAGAAAGCCCAGAAATTAATGCACCTACATACAGCAAACTGATTTTTGACAAAAGCGCTCAGACCATAGAGTGGAATAGGATAGTCTCTTCAACAAATTGTGCTGGCAAAACTGGATGTACATATGTAGAATGAAATTAGAAACATAGCTCTCATCATATACAAAAATCAACTCAAGATGTATCAAAGAAATAAATTTAAGACCTAAGACTATGAAGTTGCTGTAAGAAAACACAGAGGAAACACTCCGAGACATTGGTATAGGGAATGACTTCTTGAACAAGACCCTCAAAGCACAGACAACAAAAGCAAAACTAAACAAAAGGAACTCTACCAAACTCAGAAGCTTTTGCACAGCAAAGAAAATGATAATAGACTGAAGAGACATCCAACAAAAAATTTTGCAAACAACCTATCTGACAGGGATTAATATTCTGAATAGATCAACCATTTAAAAAAACTTCAGTAATAAAAAATGAACCCATCAGTTGTGAAAAGGGTAAAGGACTTCAATAGACAGTGTTCAAAAGAAGAAATACAAATGGCTAACAAATGTTTGACTAACAAATGGTTAACAGATATATGAAAAAATGTTCAATATCATTAGCCATCAAGGAAATGCAAATGAAAACCACAATGATATATCCCCTTACCCATGTCAGAATGGCCAAAATCTAAAACACAGAGCATAAAAAATATTGGTGAGCATGTGGAGAAGGGGGAACCCTTACACACTAATGGTGGGAATGTAAATTAATGCAGCCACTGTGGAAAACGGTGTGGAGATTTCTTAAAATAAAAAAAAAAAAAACTAGAAATAGATCTGCCATCTGATCCAATAATCCCACTAATGAATATATATTTAATAGAGTGGAATACAATGTATCAAAGAAATACCTGCAGTACTGTTCACAATAGCCAAAATTTGGAATCAACAAAGTGTCCATCATCTGATGCATAAATTAATAAAAAGTGGTATATTTAACCAATACAATATAACTCAGCTATAAAAGTAAAATTCCTGGTTTCTGATAGGCTCAGCTCTGGTCACCGCAGCCATCTGGGGAGTGAACCAGCAGGTGGAAGACCTCTCTCTGTGTTTACCTCTCTGTAACTCTGTCTTTCAAATAAATAAAATGAATCTTAAAAAAAAAAGTGAAAGAAATGTATAAACATTTTGTATGAAATAGCGTTTTTCTAGGTTCACATATTTTAGAAAGATCAACACTATTTTTCCCAGTACTAGAGATAATAAGGGATTTGGGTAGCAATTACTTTTACTGGAGTCTCAGTACAAAGTGTCAAAAATTTTTAAGCCTGGAGAAACACATTATTAATTGGCATGTGCACATACACACACATGCCACATAATTAGCATGTGGAAATCATGTTTTAGAAGTAAAAAGGATGCATTTGTGGAGACCTAATATTTTAAGATTAATCATCATCACTGTCTATTATGAAGTTTATAAGTACACAATAAAACAGCAAACGTGTTTGAGTTTTTTTATTTCATCATAGTTTGTTAAATTGATTTATATCTTCCATGATCATTATTGCTGACATTTGCAGGTTTTGAAAGACTGGAGCTACTACAATAATTGATTATAAAGGAGGATTGAAAATGTTTCAAATAACAAATGCTGAAAGAAAATTACAACTGAGATTGGAATACTGAAGGTGTATTTCCAACAAATATTTTATTCCAATAAAAATTCAAGGGCTAAGCTCTGTATGTTTAAATATTATGCATCATGGTACATTCTTTTAAAAAATAAACTAGTTTTTGCATATGGAGTTACAACCATTAACTCAATCTTTACCGGAGAACATGGTTTGCAAAGCACATATAAGGAAACAAATTCTCTATTCAATCCTGTCCTTCTGGCACTTAGAGTTAAGGGAAAAAATGGAAAGTCTTCAAAAATTATTTAGTTGTAAATAGCCAAATTTTACACATGAAACATACTCTTTTTTTTTCGTTCTGATTCACCATTAATTACAAACAAATTCATCTTTTCTCTTGTGAAGAAGTCTGAAGTTTGTTGTCACTATTGTTAGATGAGTTGCATTCAAACTCCAAAAACAACAACAAAAAAGATGAAGCCAACATTGAAATTCATCTCACAGTCCGGAATTTACTTAACGGCCAGCCTGTGCACTGTGATAAACGGAATGATGATCCGGCAACATGTCTTTATCCATGGTTTGCTTTAATTAACGCCGGCTTGTTTGTTGAAAAGATGATTAATATGCCAATGAAAATTGCATAATTGAATACCACAACACTGGCACAATCAGAAAGACACATGCAGTTTTTTGATTAACATTTATTATTATTATTATTGTGCTTTTTAATGTACCCTTCTCACTATGAAATGATGCAGCTCCTTGACCAAGAGGTGAAAGGAAACAGGGCTGAGGGCAGGATACTCCGTGAGCAAGAGTAAAGCACAATGCGGCTTAATCAGAATGAAACGGTTCTTTAGTTAAAATGGTCTTTAGAATTTCAAAATGCAGGCCATCACCAATTAAATATATGTGCCAGCCAAATATAAAAGAGTATTATTCTGGCTGATAGCAGGAATTAAAAATATATGTATTTCTAAAAACACAAGACATCTGTATAATATCAAGAATGGTGACCCTAGTTTAAATTTGCATATTTTCGATACAAAATGATCTTTTTAATTACCTCTTTCTTCCAATATTAAAATTTTAGATAAATATTTTAAAATATTATTCTAAAATGCTAACTTAAGATTAGAAAGTGCTCAATAAATAATGTTAAATGCATTTTGTAGACATCATTTTGTGGAAGACTGGACATTTTCCTTTTTATTTTATTCATTCAAGTAAATAGTATTTATTCAGCCATGTCCACATGCCTGGCTCTACACTCTGTACTTGGGATTTAGTTGTAAGTAAGAGAGAGCCCTTGACTTCAAATTACTCACTCCAGAAATGTTAAAATAAAATGATACAAGAAAAGTTGGATTTCTATTTTCAGAATCATCTCAGTATCACTTGTTAAAGAAAAAGTTGATAATCAAGTACATCATACATCTATGTGTACAATGTAGAGCTGTGGCCTAGTGCTAACCCAGCAGGTAAGAGGTTACTTTTCTGAATTATAGACTTTTAGGATTTTCTATAGCCATTTATTTAGAAATAATGCCATATTACATTTTCTATTAATAAAACACTAAGATTTTGCCAGAATCTAGTATATACATAACAATCAGTAAAAGTAAAAATGAGTAAAAATTGAAAAAAAAAGATTTTTAATAACTTTTAAACTTACTAGGAGGTTATTTGCTTTAATATTCCACTCTTAAGAGCTACACAAAAACTCAATGAGACAATTAGCTGCTAAATTCTTTTATAAAAATCTTCAGATGCTTAGTTTATGCTAAAAACATAAGAATGTGATGAAATAATCAGTTTCTAATGATTTTAAATAAGACAAGCACCAAAATATAATTTTTCTTATCATAATTATTAATAGTTATATGATCTTACTACTCAACAATTTAGCATATTTCTTCTAAATAGAGAATATTTCAAACAGATTTGTCTAACTGATTTACCACAAATATGACTCATTGTGACCACTGATACTGTGGTTCCAAGGGACCGCAATTGTGATCCGGGTTCCATCACCCTGTGTCCTCTGTACTGAGAACTCCTTATGGTATCCTCCAGAGATGTACCATCATATTACACTTTGGTGCGTAACATATCAACACCACATGCTTCATCTCAGTTAATATATGAATTTATAAGCAGTTCTAAAGGTTACATTAAAATGATACTAAAAATATTTGAAAATGAAGGAAAAGAGGTTTAAAATGGAGATTAAAGTTTAAAACAATAATCTCATAAGGATCAGGAAAGGTCAAGTTTCCTTAAGGGAGAATGATTTCCAGCATAGAAAAGTTCTTTAGAGGTCTGAAGCCTGGTTCATTCACACAGAACCTGTGCTGCTTCAATTCTTGATCTCTAGCAAGCCATTTAACTGCAACCCCCCACCCCTGACAAGTCTGTTTTCTTTTCTGAAAAATGGTAATAATGAAGTCTCAGATGTGGCAGAAACTACTATTTAACTCCCACTATTTGTTTCCTATTCATCTTCTATTAGTATCCTTGATTTTCAATCAGCAAGCAATCTAATTCTGCCTCTTGTGCAAGCAGGTGTGCAAGGTAAACTCTATGAAATGAGATGAAACAGAAAAGGTACATATAATTCCAAGAGGTCTCTATAAAGGGAAAGAAAGAACCCTACTCCAGACTTACTTTCTTCTTGCCCACTGGGATCAGAAATGACAACTGGGTGTGACCCTAAACTCCATATACATATATAAACTCCTTCTGCATATAAGCCAATGGTATTTTAGAATGTTGCTCACTTGCAGTCAAAACAAATATTAACTGATAACCTTAATGTAAACTGTAGACTTTAGTTATAAAGATGCATCAGGGACCCGCACTGTGGTGTAGTGGGTAAAGCCTCCGCCTGCAGTGCTGGCATCCCATATGGGTGCCAGTTTGAATCCTGGATGCTCCACTTTCCATCCAGCTCTCTGCTATTGCCTGGGAAGGAAGTAGAAGATGACCCAGGTTTTTGGGCCCCTGCACCTGCAAGGGAAACCAAGAAGAAGCTCCTAGTTCCTGGCTTCGGATTGGCACAGTTCTGGCCATTGCAGCTATCTGAGGAATGAACCAGTGGATGGAAGACCTCTTTATCTCTCTCTGCCTCTGCCTTTCATATAACTCTGCCTTCAAATAAATAAATAAATCTTTAAAAAAAAGATGTGTCAGTGTAGGTTCATCAACTGTAACCAATGCACCATTCTGGTGGGTGATGCACATGATGGTAGAAGCTATGCATGTGTGGGGGCAGGAAGTAGGTGCTATACATCTCTGGTGACGGTGGTAATGTGGTTTTTATTTTTTTGTTTGTTTAGTTTACTACTATGTGGCAGACCCTGTTCTAGACCAAAGATTAATAAAATCCAGTCCATATTCTGCATTTGTAGGTAAAACTTTGTGGGAACATATTTATGACCATTCATTTACAAATTTATATCCATTCATTTGCCATTGGCCTCTTGCTGCTTATGCCAGCAATGAAAGTATATATTTCCTGCATTTATGAAAACCACTTCCTGTTCAAGAGTACTATGATGTTTGCATCCTAATAGGGATGATACATAATGAATAAATGAAAATTTAAACATCTAACTGCATATAACTTTTAACAATAACAACAAAACACAAAAAGTGACAAGCCATCATAAGTACTTCACCAGACTTACGAGTATATCCTAATTATGAAGACAGACTCTCAAAACCTTATATAACTAAAGTAAGTATAATGTAACTGGACTCCTGATTTTTATCACAGCCTTGTTAAGCACCCTTGGGGTAACATGGCTTCCCATATATCTTGCTCATAGAGAAAAAAATATACAATAGGAAGCTAACATGCATCTCTGGTCTATCCAACAGACACAGTTCTCATTTCAATAAATGAACGGGCATTTTCTATTTGTCAGTCTCTTACAAGCTCTTCATCAGTACCCATGAGTCTGAAATTTTTCCAAATTGCTATGCTCCCAATTTTTTCAGTTAAAAATATTCCTTATTATTATGCAAACTTAAATGATTTTTCTTCTGTACAGTTTGTCATTGATGACAAAGACTCCTGGCTTAAGTGTAAAAAATTTATGTCCCTCCCCTTACTTCTCAAAACAGAATCAAATGTCTAAAAGAACAGTTAATAGAAACAACCTTCCCAGGACAAAATCATTTCAATCATTTCAATTCTCCAAAGTTATAGAAAAAAATCTAAATACCTTTTTTAAACCAAGTTGATTAAAACATGGACACACATACACACTCAAAACAACACACACTACAAATAAGGCAACTTTTGAGAGCATTTTAAAATTGAGTTCTAAAAATCAGACCTCATAATACATATATCCAGAAAAGTTATGCATCATCTCTCAAGCAGCAACACTAAAATATTAGGACTAGATATCCAGTAAGGTGCTTAACTGAGTAGAGAGCCCATTCCAGAGGGTTCAAGTGACTTCTTAGGAGATAATCACCTTCTCAATTCTAGAAGTAGGATTATGAGTCAGGCAGAAGGAAAAGTGACAATCAGAAAGATCCATTTCTGTAAAAGCTTAAAAAACTGCCTCCATTTTCTCTCTCCCTGGTGAGCTTTTCACGTGAATCACCCAAGGCTCAGAGGATGGAACCTTGTGTTACTGAAATTACTCCAGTATCTTAATAAGGCCATGCCTCGCCAGATGATAAGCATATGTTGTAATTTACCAGTAATGCCTTAAATTTCTACAAAAAGGAACTTAAGTCACCCCCTCCCCTGGTTTTCCTCCTGTTACTCTCTCAGTTCCATTTCACTCCCATTGGCTAAATCCTTTCACCCTGATGCTACAAGAACCTTTCCTCTTGGTAGTACACATTTTCTTCCTTAATATTCTGGTCTCCTGGGGCAGCTATTGTGGCACAGGGGGTTAAGCTGCCTCTAGGAATGCCCATATTCCATATTACAGTACCTAGAATGAAATCCCACCTCCACTTTGATTCAGCTAATGTATCCTGGGAGACAGGAGATGATGGCTCAAGAATTTGGGTCAATGCCATTCACCTGGGATGAAGTTCCTGGCTCCTAGTGCGCGCACACTCTCTCTCTCTCTCTCTCTCCCCGCTTCTTTTCTCTCTCTTTTTCTCTCTCTCTTTCAAATAAATAAAAATAAGTAAAATATTCTCTTATCTCCTGCCATTGCTGTAAAAAAATCTTCAGTGATGTCCTGGGCCTCCTTACTTTGAAGATTCCAGTTGCTCTCCCTACTTCGTTGAAGTTCTCATTATCTTTTTGTAGAGATTATTACATTTGTTTTCTAATTCATATGATCCAGGCTTACAGTCCAACATATTGCCTTCTTTCTAAAAACACACCCAACATTTTTATTCTCATTCTTAATTAAAAACATATAAGGCAGTAATTTCTACACTGATATTGTCACTGTCCAAAGGCTGGCTATTGGATTCCATGTTTGGCTATGCTACCCTGGGCACCTGTGGCCAAATATTAAGCCTTAGGGCCACACTAAGAGGGGAGATGGACGGAGGCCATTTCATGAAACCAGGCTCTTATATGGGCTATACTTTCCAACATATGAAGTTACCAGGAAAGTTTTATTTTTGCTTAATTTGGACTTCAGGTGGTAAAAATACACATATTTTTCCTAAGAGTGTTATCATTGGCCCATCAGTCTTTCTTTATCAGGGTTTTGTGGTAGAATTTATACCATCTTATCTCTGAGAATGCCAACCTCCGTTAATAAACTGGCACCAAAATTAGCCCAAGCTAATAATATTTCTAGGACAGCTGATAGATAAAAACATAACAACTGCTCTGGAAATATGTTACCAAATTACCACAAATTCCTCAGATGAAATCCCCCTAAGATAAGCTCACAACCCAAAATTGACAGATATATAGATAAATACATAGATTCACCAGACTAACAATAAAATAGGAACTGGCTCCCATATCTACTGGTGATGGCAGAAAATAATGTTAATATGTATTGAGTAATTACTCTGTGCATGCACAATTCTAAAAACATTTCATTTATTTGCATATTAAGTACACATAGTAATTCAATGAATAGTTATTATTATCTCCTTGTATAGTTGAGGAAACTGATTATAATTAATTTGAAAGATGCAAAAATTAAATATATTTAAAATAACTAGTGATTTTAAAAGTAATTTATAAGTCCATAAGAATAAAACAAAGGCTGGCGCCGCGGCTCAACAGGCTAATCCTCTACCTTGCGGCGCCGGCACACCGGGTTCTAGTCCCGGTCGGGGCGCCAGATTCTGTCCTGGTTGCCCCCCTTCCAGGCCAGCTCTCTGCTATGGCCCGGGAGTGCAGTGGAGGATGGCCCAAGTGCTTGGGCCCTGCACCCCATGGGAGACCAGGATAAGCACCTGGCTCCTGCCTTCGGATCAGCACGACGCGCTGGCCGCAGCGCTGGCCATGGCGGCCAATGGAGGGTGAACCAACGGCAAAAAGAAGACCTTTCTCTCTGTCTCTCTCTCTCTGTCTCACTGTGCACTCTGCCTGTCAAAAAAAAAAAAAAAAAAGAATAAAACAAATCACTATAAAAACAAATCCGATATAATTAAAAATTGGAATTTCTAGAAATTAGTACATTTAATTTGAACCCTCAGAGAGAACTTAAACAACTGATTGAATACAGAGGAAGAAACTAGTAAGAAAATTTATTAAAATACATGGACCAGGGGCCAGTGTTGTGGTACAGTAGGTTAATTCATCTCCTGTGGCACCAGTTTCCCATATTAACACTGGTTCCATTCGCAGTTGTTTCACTTCCCATCCAGGTTCCTGCTATAATATGCCTGGTAAAGCAGTGGAAGATGGCCCAGGTGTTGTCTCTGACATCCAAGAAACCCAGATGGAGTTCCAGGCTCCTGACTCTGGCCTTGGATCAACCTGAACCATTGTGGCCATTTTGAGAGTGAACCATCGAATGGAAGTACTTTTGTTCTCTCTCAGTCTCTCTCTCTTTCTCTCTCTCTCTCATGCTCGCTTAACTCTCACTCCATCTCTCTCTAAGTCTGCTTTTCAAATAAATCATTAAAGAAGGATACATGTACATGGAGGGCAAAATGAATAGTTCATATCTGTAACATGAGTTACATGTAAAAAGAAGCAACAGAAATGTTTGAAGAGATAATGGGTAGAATTTTTCAAAAACTGATGAATGAAATCAATCATTCTATTTGAGAAACACAAATTATACAAACCAAACAATAAAGTCAAACCCAGTTTGATAATGTGCAATGGTAAAACATCAAAGTCTATTAGAAGATTTCAAACTAATCAAACCAAAAAGGTAGAAAATCTACAAAGGAATTGTAATTAATCTGGCAATCTTTCCCATAGCAATAAATAAAGCCAGAAAATTATGCAATTGATATCTTCAAAGAGAAATTAATTGTTAATATATAAACTTTTATATAGGGGCCGTTGACATGGTGTAGCAAGTAAAGTTGCTGCCTGCAGTGCTGGCATCCCACATGGGCACCGGTTTGAATCCCAGCTGCTCCACTTCTTTAGAGATTTATTTATTTATTTGAAAGAGTTACACAGAGAGAGAAGGAGAAGCAGAGAGTGAGCGAGCAAGCGAGAGAGAGCGAGAGCGAGAGAGAGAGAAAGCACTTCCAGGTTCTGGTTTGAAGCAGAGTAACAGGGACTCGTACCTACACCTATATGGGATGTAGGCACTGCAGGCGGCAGCTTTACCTGCTACATCACAGCGTCAGCTCCTCTTCCACTTCTGATTCAGCTCTCTGCTATGGCCTGGGAAAGCAGTAGATGATGGCCCAATTCCTTGGGCCCCTTCACCCATGTGGGAGACCTGAAGGAAGCACCTGGCTCCTGGCTTCGGATTAGTAAAGCTCTGGTCATTTTGGCCATCTAGGGAATGAACCAGCAAATGGAAGACCTCTTTCTCTCTGCCTCTCTGTAACTTTGCCTTTCAAATAAATAAATATTTTTTAAAAAAATATTTACTATAGCCAGTTTATTATTCAACATTTAGGATCAAATAAAGTGTGTTTTGGGGCTTGGAAGCACTGAGAGTTTCCTATCAAGAGATTATGCAGTTACCTCAAAACCTTCACGGAGAAAGGAATTACAAGATAAGTTTAGAGTTTAGGGGTGGACATTTGGTCTGGCAGTTATACTTGGAAAGGCTGCTTATCATATCAGAGTGCTGAGGTTTGATTCCTGGTTTTACACCTGATTCTACTTCCCATCTAATGTGCAGTCTATGAGGCAGCAGGTAATGTCTCCAGTAACTCGATGGGAGACCTAGATTGAGTTCTTAGCTTCCAGCTTCAGCCAGGAATGCCCTGGCCATTGTCGGCCTTTGAGAGTGATCCAGAATATAAGAACTCTGTTTCTCTTTTTCTTTCTTGCTTTCAAATAAAGAACTAAATTTAAGATGTTTGCAAAGAAAATGTATTTTGGTGTAAAAATACCTGAAATCCATGCATCTTCAAAGATATTATGAAAATAATGCACATATTTCAGCTGCATCAAAATAGCAATATGTTTTTATTTTCATTAACCATGAAATTTTGAAGTGTATCTGCATTATGAAGCAAGAAATTTAGCTCAGCAATAAGAAAAAATTTTTTAAAGATTTTTATTTATTTATTTGAGAGGTAGAGTACAGACAGTGAGAAGAAGGGACAGAGAGAAAGGTCTTTCTTCCGTTGGTTCACTCCCCAAATAGCCATAATGGCCGGAGCTATACTGATCCGAAGCCAGGAGCCAAGAACTTCTTCCTGGTCTCCCACATGAGTGCAGGGGCCCAAGTACTTGGGTCATCTTCTATTGCTTTCCTAGGCCATAGCAGAGAGCTGGATTGGAAGAGGAGCAGCCAGGACTAGAACCCGTGCCCATATGGGATGCCAGCGCTGCAGGCAAAGGATTAACCTACTGCGCCAAGGCGCCAGCCCCTCAGCAATAAGAAATTAAAGAAGTGAGATTCAAGAAGTAATAATGGACAAGAATGCAAGTAAGCAAGCAGGTAAATACAAGAATAAATTATAATACCAGTAAATTCTAACATGTCAGAAAAGAAATAAAAGAAAGAAAAGAATAAATTAGAATATTAGTAAATTCTAACGTATTTGAAAAGAAACCACGCACAATGGAAGGAATTCCTGGAGACTAAATGATCATTGTTTGGGAGAAGATTTTAATTAATGATTGATTTTGCTAGTGTAGGAAATATCAAGATGAACATTTAAAAGAAACAACTACAAAACACAAGTGAAAATTTCATATTTTCCATGTTAGTGGATGTAAAACGGAATTATCAAAAATATTTACTAAAAAAGTTTGTGGGAGGATGGAAAAATGAATCAGAGTGCATTATATATGCTCTTATATGGTAGAAATAAGTAGAATTAGGTTAGTATTCACAATAAATGCAAATGGAAGAAAACATGCAATTAATGGACTAAAAATCTAAGCTCAAAACTTTGAAAATCTACTAGTATGTAACAGATGTGGGCAATTTCCAAAACAAGGAAATACAAAGGTAAATGAGTAGAGAGAGAGTATAAGAAAAATATGACAGTAGAGGCAATAGAATTATATCCAAAATCATTAGGGATAAAAAGAATAATGAAATAATTATTGAAGTAGTGATTCAGTAGGAAAAAAAGGAGACTTGTATGCACTTAATAATACAGCCTCAAAATACAAAAAGCAAACATTCATTGAATTATAAAAGTTAATATATTCATGACCATAATGGGAGATGCAAACATATCTCACAATGATTGGTACATCATACAGAACTATTAGATAATGAGAACAACCAAATTAAAATGCTTCATCAAAGGGAATCTGCATCTAATAATTTATTATTATAAATATAAATATTGTGAACACACAGCTAGAATTTGGCCACCTGCCAGCCAGAAATGCAGCCTTCACCAGAACTGCAACATACAGGCACACTGATTTCAAGCTTCCAGACTCCATGGCTGTGAGAAAATAAATTTTTGTTATTTAAGCCATACAGTCTATGGCTTATGCAGCTTATGCAGATTAATATAGTGAAAAAACAGCTAATAAAACATAAAGGAAGCATTATAGTCCAAGTTAGTAAAAATACCAGTATTACTATTGTTCCACAGAAAGTATGATGTAACATCTTCTCCTAGCCCATACTATATCATTTCTACTCTGATATTTGTGATCCAATAATTCTGTGAACTGGATTTCCTTGAAATGTAATCCCACATTACAATTTTAGGAAATGCATTGCATGGAGTTATTACTTTTGAAAATAGTTCTCCTTCCCACAAAAAAACTTTTCGACTTTTACAAAATATGTCTCTTTCTTCAATTAATTTTACATTAAATTGTTGTAATCTACTCATTGTATGAGCTCAATAAATATTTATTAAAGAGGAAAATAAGTCTCATTAATAGGAAGGGTTCAAGCGAAAGACAAGAGCAAAAGCTGCATTTTATGGAACTTAATTTCTTTGAACATGTGCCTGGAATCTACAGTGACACTAAAAACAATACCTGGGACTGTTCAGATATGGTTATATTCATAGGTGCACAGTTGTACATGTAACTGCCATGTAAATGGAAGATATGTGCATGAATGCAGACGTAGGAAGATGAAATGATTCTGAAAGGAAGAAAGAAGTGGCAAATTAGATAAGGTATCAATGTTTCCTGGGCAAATATTGCTCTTTTCTTTCCAACACCATGCGCACCTGCAGTTCAGAGAGCTGGACATAGGATACGTGGTTGCTCCCTATTCCTATGTACACCATGAAGAATTCAAAATGTACCCCAGACAAATGAAACTCAAAACAGCTACCCATGAGAAGAGATACTGACAAGGAAACCATGTACTGCCAAAATCACTTGCTCTCAAAAACTTATCACAATGTATCATCCTTGGGTTCTTCTTTAAAGACAATTAAGTTTCAAAAAAAAAAAAAAAAAAAAAGAAAGAAGGTGGAGGAAGGAAGGGTAAAGAGAAAGGGAAGGGGAAAAAAGCAAAATCACCTTCAAGAAGCAATAACAACGAAGAGCCCTTTTTAGACCATTGAGGAACAGTCCTCTCAGTTTTTTTTATTCCATTCTTTCTTTGTTTCTATCTGTTTCTTTTTCTTTCTTGGACCAAACAGAAGAGGAAGGAAAAGGGGGGCAGAGTGGGTGGGAAGGTGGGTGTGGTGGGAAGAAGTACTATATTCCTAATGTTGTATTTATGAGATACATAGAAATAAAAATAATAATAAAAATAAATGTTAAAATATCTCATCAATAACTCAACATGCAGTTTTTGGTTCCCTGCTACATTATTTGATTCTTAAGGTGAGTTCAAACGACTCACCAACACCAATGCTTTGACAAATATGATGTAATAAAGATAGCTTTACAACAGCATAAAACAAACATAAGTCCAATATCTGATATACAGAAAAATGAGTTGGATTTTACATTAAAAGTCTGGCAAAGTATTAACTATCATTAAAAAAAAGCAGCAGCAGTCCGCCACACATGCAATCATGATTTTTATAAACATGTTTCACAGCCTATCTTCCAGTTATGGAACAGAAATACTGTAGATTCTCTCAGAAAAATAAGCATAGATGTCTGGTACTTCCAACATTAAACATTCTTTTGTTTCCAGTAACAAAGTAGTCCATGAATTGTCTAAAATGTAATACAACAAGTTCTTCGAACAATTTCCTTCTTATTTATAATACCTTATTCCTAATCACTGTCCTTCAAGAAAGTTAGTATTAACTAGTTCACAAGTGTTAAATAAACTACATTTACCTTAAATTTTATTATATTCATTACTATATTATTTAAATGGTTCAAAAGAATTACTACATTTTTGGACATTAACTTTTATGTACAAGACACTGAATTATAAACCATAGGGAATAACATCTACATTTTTTAAAAATCTTTTACTCCTAGCTCATATGATTGTTATAAGAACAAATTCAATTAATGGAAAACATTTCACTATACTTCAATATTAAACACAAGTTAGCCAATTTCACAAATTCTTGAAAAATATATCCAAATCCACTTGCAGTTCATACATATGTTGTCTAGGAGAGTCTTTACTATGTCCCTGAATAGGAATTTTATTACTGTAAGATTTTTCTATTTTCCCATGTAAATAGGTATACCTGCACATCTCTAAGAACAAATAAAAACCAAGTGCAGAGTTTGCACATACTTGCACAGTCTCCTTTTCTCAACTGCCTTGTGAGATAATTCAGGACTGAACGCAGAGAGGCCCTGGGCTGCCATGGGGACTAATACTCACAGGTTGTCATGGCCCGCAGTGACAGCCATCTGTCTACTCCAAAACTACTCCCCAGCTCCCCAACTGCCTCGCCACTCTCCATCCAAACATCAACAACTACTGGAGCATGCACATTTTAAAAAGGGTATTTTTAAATGAAAAAAATTATAGGTGAAGTTCTTCACTCAATAAACACCAATTGCCTATTATGAGCTGCACACTATGCTAACCACTAGTAATCACATGGGAAGCAAGACAATGTTCCCATCCAACAGTGCTTCCAGGCTGTTAGGGGCAGACTGAAAATCACCCAAGACACTAACTTCAGGGACAGAAAGGGCCATGAAGGGGGCATCCTCTGGAAGCCTACATGAGAATGCATGCCATTTTAAGGGCAATTAAAAATCATATTTATCCTGCAAACTCATAGTAAATAGCATTATCCAGAATAAATATTTTTGACAATTTTTTGGACAGGCAGAATGGACAGTCAGAGAGAGAGAGACAGAGAGAAAGGTCTTCCTTTTCCGTTGGTTCACCCCCCAATGGCTGCTGTGGCCTATGTGCCGCGGCCGGTGCACCACGCTGATCCAAAGCCAGGAGCCAGGTGCTTCTCATGGTCTCCCATGCGGGCACAGGGCCCAAGGACTTGGGCCATCCTCCACTGCACTCCCAGGTCACAGCAGAGAGTTGGACTGGAAGAGGAGCAACTGGGACAGATCCAGCACCCCAACTGGTTAGAACCCAGTGTGCCGGCACCACAGGTGGAGGATTAGCCTATTGAGCCGTGGTGCCAGCCAGACAAATGTTTTTGATGTGACTCAAGTACACACCAAAATTTTTCATAAAGGTTTCAAAAAGCATCAAGATCTTCAATGTTATTCCATGAAATTCTGAGTCTGTAGCTCTGGCTATCTGTTGTTTTGAAAGCTACCTACATTATTTAATGGTGCACATCTCTGAGCAACACTTTCTTAATATGACCTTGTAAGGCTTAATTTTAAAAACACCTGATTTTTAAAATAAACTGCAAATAACACATGAAAATTAAAAGTTGCTTTCTAACACAAGAACCATTTCTCTAAATCAGTAAGAGAAGTGGTAAGAATTCTGTTTTTAAAATTTTATACTGGCTGAAGAATTTTGTTTTCACCACTTACAAGAAAAAACTATTTACTAATGATTTCCAGACACAATATTAAACATGCTTTTTGGGTTTCACACTGAAATACATAACCAGCCATATCCACAAAATTATCTTAAATCCAGGCCAGCTTCTTCCTCAGCTTAAATCTTTTGGCACTTGCAAATTTTCTTTGGCCATAGCATTGTGAGCAGACACTTCATAAGTTCTAAGCAAATTGCTAGCATGAAATAGCTCAAACACTTGATCTCTGCTAACAATCAAAGGTTTCTGTGAAACTTGTACATGAAAGCTGTTTGGAATTGATGGTTTTTATTTATGTGCACAGGGCACCAAGAAGAAACACCAAAGTGTTTCCTAATTTCTAGGCCAAACCTAACTTCAAACTCATCATTGGTTGAGGGTCATGACAGTGAGAAGCAGAGAAGTTCTTTACAAGGGGTTGGGGATTTTTCTTGGAAAGGTTGCCTCCTGGTTATAAAATTAGAAAGAGGGAAGAATTAAAATGATTATGCTCTAAAAATGACTTAGTAGAAGTGACAGGGTTGTTTTTAACCTAAATATTTTTTAAGTACCAAATTTGTCACTCCTCTAAGTTATATGTTACTAACTGTAAAATCTCTTTATTGCAGCCATAAAAGAAATGAAGTACTTTTAGCCAATGTTTTTCAATAAATCAGGAACTCTATTCAATTCACATTTATTTGCTTATATGGACATTCTTTTATTGAGTGAACTGTATCACAGAATGAAGTACTTCTGAGAAGCCCCCAAAGGCTCAGGAAGTTTCCCTGGGGGCAACAGGCCTGGGAAGCTGTGACTCAAAAATGAAAATGATAGCAGCTAACACTAGCTGCTACATATGGATTTAGAGGAGGGTGATTCACCAAGGATGGACAGTTTCAAAGTCACACTTTCCAAATGGTCACTTCTATACTCAGCTCATCATATGATGGTTTTAATTGCCCTAATTTAAAATATTCACCTATTGGGTTTGCAAATTATTATGCAATTTTATAATAGCTAAAGGGTGATAATTAATGACTATCAAGTTAGTTTATAAGAAAATAAATGATACAAATTTTCCATAGATTTCTCGATTTTCTATTAATATAAGAAGTTATGGTTTTCATAGTAGTTGCTCCTTGGTCACTTTTTTTTAAACTTATCATAACATCATGAAGAAATAGAAAAATGATGGAGAAAATAAGGAGGAGGGAAGTAACTAAATTTCTGATTTTCTTCTCATTAACATCTCCATTGAAAATGTTTATAATAAGGACTGGCCTTTGATGTAGGGGAGAAGACATTGCAGCTTAGAAGTGTCTGGGTTTGAGTCCCAGCTTAGCTCCCAATTCCAGCTTCTGCTTCTGGGAGCCAGCAGATGATCGGGCAAACAGATGGGTTCCTGCCACCCAAATTTAAGACTTGAATTGTGTACCTGACTCCAAGTCACTGCTGTGTTGGGCATGTGGACAGTGAACCAATATACGAGTTCCCTACCTCCTTTCTCTCTCTCTACCTCAAAATAATAAATAATTAAATATTTTAAATGTTTATAATATATGTTATATATTGTAAATTATATATTTAGATATCAAACACAGAAGCAGAGAGACAGAAGTAAAATTGAAACCAAAAACTAAAAAGGAAAATCTTACAGGGGCATGTCCAGTAGTCAAGAACCTGGCTTAGTCACTTTGTTAATGGACTATCAAGTATATCATCATAATCTAATATAAATCAATTATAACTAAACTACCACAGTAGTAAAAGTGCCATATGGCAGGGTAGCCTGTTTCAGCCAGCACAGACCCGTAAGTGCTTTGGAACTATTCCAATCTAAGCTGCAAAACAAAAGAAGAGTCAATTATGTTCTCTCCCAGTGTGTAGTATGTTTGCCTGTGTATGTGTTAGACAGGATTTGTGTGTCTATAGATGTAATGTACGCATATGAACATGCACTGGCAGATAGAAAACAAATGCATTAACAGAAAGTACGTTTAAAGTCTGAGTCCCTATAATTCTGAAGGCTTTGGAAGTGGGGGAGAAATGCACTCTTTTAATTCTATTAATCCATGGGAGTTCCTTCTAAATATAAAAGATTGTTAAGACAATAATCCTAACCCGGTGGCCTTTAAACCGTATCATTGGCTCTCCTAAAATCCTCTGTGGAATAGTTGATTCATTTATTTCCTCTATTACCACCATAATTAAATAGGTATCAAATCATGAAATATGGGGGCAGGGTATATGGCACAGTGATTAACCTGCCACTCGGGATGATTGGGTTCAAGTCCCAGTTCCCCTGGCATTGGATCCTGGAAGAGGGGTCAGTTGGAGAAAGGAAGGGAAAGGTTTAATCCAGGTGAATGAAATTAAAGGGATAACAAATACAAAATAGGGCATACAGAAATCAGAGGTGAGCTATTTTTCATATTTAAGTTATTTTCCAGGTATACAGAGTAAGTTGTGTTAACTCTAATCATTAATGATTTAAGGACATGCATTCTAAGGTGCTTTTTGAGAACAAAATGTTTTCTAGGTTAACCATCAATGATATTTACTTGGATGGAATAATGAATTGATAATTTAGTTATTTAAGATTCATGCTTTAATTTGGTAGTACCAAGCAAATAATGAGAGATGGATAACTCTGCTTAAGTTTTAAAGTATGTAATAAATACTGAGTTTTTAAAGCATTCTTAAATACCGAAAAAAAAAAAAAACTTGTTTCACATAGGTTTAGCCAAATTAAATGAAATGCCTCCAATTTATTTTTCAGATGGTCTAAACATGTTCCCAAAGATCACAGTACATAAAATTTTAGACTTCATTATTCAGTTTATCTGGGATGGTGCTCCCATAATTCACAAACCACATTTTGAGAAACACTGGCCTAGAAAACTGGGGTCCTGGGTACTAATCCAAGTGACTCTGTGAAAAAGTCAAATCCTGGCAATTTAATCTAAATAATTATTATTATTATTATTATTGACAGGCAGATTAGACAGTGAGAGAGAGAGAGAGAAAGGTCTTCCTTCCATTGGTTCACTCCCCAAATGGCCACTACAGCCGGCGCTGTGCCGATCCGAAGCCAGGAGCCAGGTGCTTCCTCCTGGTCTCCCATGCGGGTACAGGGCCCAAGACTGGGGCCATCCTCCACTGCCTTCCCGGGCCACAGCAGAGAGCTGGACTGGAAGAGGTGCAACCGGGACAGAATCCGGCACCCCGACCGGGACTAGAACCCAGGGTGCCGTGCTGCAGGCAGAGGATTAGCCTAGTGAGCCTCAGCACCAGCCATCTAAATTATGTTTATTATAAAGGTACATTATATGTGCATTAGAATTTAGTACTAGTTCTGATAGAATTATAATTAAACGGAACTGCTCTAGTCAAAATGGAGATTCTGGTTAATAAATTGAGATCAGCTGAAATAAATAGAAAACGTAAAAAGAAGCTCTCAACAAGCAAGAGTCTATTTGAGGAATATGGAAAATGTTCTGCTTGCCTACTGTCTACATTCCTCAATTCATAACCTGCATCCTGAGTCTGGGAGAAACATGTTAGTGCTTGGCCAGTCATAATCTACTCACTGATGAGCAGACTTGACACCCAACTGATCTTGCTACCAATCAGTAAAGTAAGCATATCTCCTTCCATATCCCAGAATTTGCCCAACTGCAGATTGATGCAGTGATATCACTTCAATCTGGAAAATACTAATTAATTTGTTCTGATGTTTCTTTGGGGTTTTTATTATATTCCTGAAACAGACTTAACCATGATACATTCAAATGTATGTTTCTACCTCTTTCCCATCCAGTGAACAAGTTAAGCCTATCTTGCCCATCTTTCTGGCCTCAAACCTAGTAAGTATTGAATGCATGTATACGAATCACACATTTAAAAAGATCATCACTCTGCCCAATTCTGTCCTGATGCTGATAATGAGCATATTCATAATTTGCAAGTGAAATTCAGTGACAGAAACAACCAAACAAGAGAACAGACCTAACACATTGTAGGAATCATGAAAAGAATGACAGACTGAGAAAAGTTAAAGAAATAATCAGAAATTGTTTCTGATAATACCTCAGGAGAAAGATTTTAAGTATGTTACAAGCAGTCAAAAAAACAAAAGCCATACATCATAGAGCAAGAGTGAGTCGATTTATGAAAAATGTGAGCCATTATTTTATAGGAAACATTAACTGTAATAGATCATTTAAATCATTTTACATTTAGTAATTCTTAACATAAAACAATGGAAAACATTAAAGATGGTTATTTTAAATTACAAATAGGGAACATAACACTTACTAAATTATTAATCAATATTAATCAATCAAATACCCATTCAAAACTCTTTGCTTCTGTATTTGCAGCTGCTTAGGAAGAGACAGAGGAGAATCAGCTACTGTCTCCACTCTGTTCATAATCCCAAGTACTATCCTCTGCAATTTACTTATTAAGAAATTTAATATTACCAATAAATCTTAAGGAAGCTCTATCTTTTGCGTTTTTTATTGATGAAAATCCTGAGGCACAACAAAGTTAAGCTACTTGTCAAAGGTTATCTAGAAAGATAACAGAGATTAAACATGAAGTCAGGTGTCCTGGCTCTGTCTGTGTTCTTATGCCTCGGGATACTCCATCTCTCTCAAAGAAGAAAGGAATTTAAAACAACAGGAAAAGAAAAAAGGTTATGTTTTAAAGTTCTTTATTACATTGGAAGTTGCTTGAGGACAACCATTATATTACAATATCCTTTACATACATGTTAACTAGCATAGTGCCTTACATATCTTTACAACAACAGCTATCATTTTAAGTTCCTATTGAGTATGTAAAATGAGAATATTTATGATGGCAATAATAATTATAACAACTAATGTCTTTGAGAATTTATTCTGCATCATATTTTGCTATGCATTTTAAATCAATGGATTCTTAAAGCTGAGGTGAACTATGAAGCTTTGTGACACTGAATAAATTATATATATATATATATATACAACCCTATATGCAAAACAGTATCTACATCAAAGTATTTTCTTAAGAGACTAATTGAGTTAAGACAGGTACATCACTGAAAAATTACTAGAATGTAGTTAATTTCATGACAAACTTCTGCTGTTCTCATTACTTTTTATTCTTGTTTTACACAATAAAGAAATGGAGACACATGAGACTAAGGGACTTTCTCAAGGTCTCAGAGCCAGAAGGTGATGAGACTAATATTTGAAGTCAGCCAGTCTGACATATCATACTCAATAAATATTTGTCAGATGAGATGCACGCATGCATGACAGAGTACATGAGTGTTAAGAGATGGTAGGTAGAGAGGAAATCCGCTAGGTAGAAATTGAAGAGAGAAAGAAAATGGGAGATACAGTGATATAAAAGAGTAGAGGATTGAGAGACAGAGAGGGTAAGAATAAGAGAGGGGAAGGAGATGCAAAACAAAGAGAAGTTCATTATAGGAAATCCTTCCGTAATAAGGAAGCCATTTTCTTTTAATCACAAGTAGCAATTAACTTAAGAGGGGCACTCTGAAATATTAGAGATCATACTGAGAAAATTAAAAGCAACATTAAAGCAGATTCACCTTGAAGTTGGTGAAACTTATTATATAACTGGGCAAAGATAATAGGAAAAAAATTTCTAGCGACATGGCTCCATGATCAAAGTGGTTGTACTATCTCTAAGCTACAATGTTTCTAGATTTATGTGTTAGGAGAAAGATCACCCCTCTCCCTCCACATCATTTCTTCCCCCTTTGGGGAAAGTAGGTTTGAATTTAGGAAGGTCTTCAAGAAGGAATCTTTCATGTAAAAAAAATAACTGTTCTGTATTCAGCAGAGCAGTTGAGAGTAAAGAAAGAGGATTAATGGTTCGAAGATTGGAGACTTTAGAACTACAGTGGGGATTTATACACGGGGTTATTGGGAAATAAATGTAACACCTAGTAATAACTTAAATTTGCAACAATGCTAGCAAAGAGTTATATGATCCTTGCCACCTTATATTGTTGAGAGGATAGCCTGAGATGTTGATTATTAAGTGTCTGGCACAGTGCCTAGGACATAATAAATGCTAACTTAATATATCTAAGCTATTATTTTTCCTGCTGATACAATGAAAAAGAAAAGAGAGCATCTATTCCCCACCCACCTAGAAAAGCAATGACAAGCCAAGTACACAGAGGTCAGGGTCATCTAAGGTGCTAATAAGAGTAATGTTGATAGAATAGGTTATGGAGTTAAGACTGAGTAACACTAAAAATGTGCAGGCTCCTCAATGAAAGCAAAATGAAATGCTCAGTTATACACAGAGAAGGGAATTTCTGAGTATGTAAAGGTTCTAGATAATGGAGAGGAAAACAGTGTGATCGTGTAATAACACTGACACTATATGGAGAAAGACACTATTCCTTGGTCAGAGAGGGCAATAAGGTTACAGAGGGTGATTGCCACAAGGACAATGAAATTTCCAGAGATAAAGGAAAGACAGAAGTCAGCACATGTATGTTACAGCATAATACTGGGAAAAATCTGAGGAAACGATGATATTAGCAAGTGAAAAAAGATAAAAAGCACTTGGTTGAACGCTAAAGTGGGTGGTCCTGGAGATGTATGGTTGAAAAAAGATGATACAGGGGGAACCATGAGGAGTGATAATGGAGTCCAAGTAAGAGTAATAAGATAGGGGTCTGTTAGGGATATTTATCTTGTTACTGGGCCAATAACAGATTCTCCCGTAGGAAGGTTTTGAAGGCAGCAATAAAGTGAGAAAGGTTGAAAACTATGAGAGTAAAGAGATTTCTATCAAATCAGTGTTTTCCTTCTATGAAATCAAAATCACCTCCCTCTTTTCTTCTTCAAGTACTTGATTATCAAAATAGGCATTTTTAAAAAGTGTTTTGATATGTTGCATGGTAACTACTGAAATTTAAGTAATGTTGATGGTACAGTGCAAGCTTCATGAGATGAGCTGTCACATCTATCTTACTGGCCACAGTATTCTTAGTGCCTAGCAGGATTTCTAGGATACCTAGAAAATAAATAAATATTTATCAACTCTTTGGACTTAACATTTCATTATCTTTTTTTTTTACCTGAGAAGGTAAAAAAATATCGATAATATTTCTCAATATCAAGTATAAATTGGCAAGTATAAATTGTGCTTCTTTTTATTTAAAGCACATTTCAAAGCATAACACTAGGTTTTATCATTTTTCACCCATTTGCTTGTGGAGAAACTGAGGACCAGAGACATAAAGTAACTTGACCAAAAACAAAACAAAACAAAACAAAACAAACAAAAAAACCTCTTAATCCAATATTTTAAATTTTTCACTTTAGTTAAATTAACTTTGATAGAATGAGAAATATACTTAGAAGTTTTGTGGTGCAAGGCAAGGACTCTACACCCAAACTTTGCTATGATGTGTCTTTACTGGTGAAGAGTGCTGGACAGTTCCCAGGGGAGCCTTTCATCTATGCATACTTGCAGCTCAGCTGGGAAGACATATAGAATGCTTCCCTTGACCTTCTTTCATTCTCCCAACAGATTGATGAGAGAAGCATCATTTAGAACTTTTAAGCAAATTTCAAAGGTCATTCAACTAGTAAATAACACTAAGCTAGGTCTTAAATTCAGTTTTATTTAAATAAACATTCTAGGCTTTTTCTGTCCTATTATAATTTTTGATTTTTTTTAATTTTTTGGTCTTGAACTTACCCATAACATTAAAACTTCCCCAAAATAAGAATAACTTAAAGTAATTTAATTTGGCATTATGTGTTTTTATGTAGAGTATAATGACATTACTTCAAATGAACAAAATTATAATATAATGTATCAACATTTCAGTCATGTAACTTGGACAGTTAATGAATCCCTTCTGTATTTTATAAACTTCGGGATGAAAAATTATCAATGAAAACTATAATTAAAGTATTTTGTACACATGGAAATAGAAATTCACAAAGAAATGGAAATAAAACAACCGAATTATTCAGTTATTAAATATATATGACCAGCTTTGGGATATTAAGACATCTTAAATATAAAAGTGTGTAGACAACTATAAAACCGACTAATTAGCTGGCAGTTTGTAGAAATTGTCTTAATTTATACTATTTTTACTGTTATGTTTAATGGTGCAGAGAAAATTCTATATGTTAATAAAATAACTTAATCCTATGATTTCTTACCATTTACTCTAGTATATGAATATGTCTTTAAAGTAGTGTTTTACTGATGAAAAATTATGCTTTCCATAGATGAGAAAAGATGTTAAAGGTAACACATCTGTACCCATAAGAAGCAGAAACTAGTTCGGTAAAGGGAATGCATTCATATTAAAATATTAAAAATTAAGAGCAATATCATAAAACCTCTGAGAAAAGCCTTGATGTTAAACCACTCATCACACAGACTTGATGAGGCATTGTCTTTACTATAAGCTCCTTCTTACATTAGAAGGAGAAACAAAGCAGAGAGTCTTCATTTTAAAATACGCTTACCAGAAAGTTTAGGTGAACATACTAGAAATAAGAAAATATATTAAAATATATTACTCAATTAAAATTATGTTTTTGCCTATTCAAAAGCAATTTTTTGTTAAGAAATTATCATTGACTTCTTAAAAACACCTTAATTTTTATTGTCAAATACCTGGATCAATATTTCATCTCTTAAAACAAAGGTTTAGAAAGCTCAAATGAAGTAGCTAGCTCAAATTTATACATTCTAAGAAATGCCACACACCTTTCTGAAATATCTGCTTTCATCTTCTATAAGTAAAATTCCAGCCACAATATCTGAAGTGCAAAAAAATTGCAAAGAATTGGCCTTTCAACTTTATAATTCAAGCCTTTTGTCACTAAATAGTTCAATTATATATGTCAACTGCATATTTTAAGCAGATATATAATGTATATAATTTCTGCTAATATAGGTTTACTGCTTGTTGGCTTTGCATTTTTAGTGTGACTTAAAAATATTAAACAATTTTATATTTTCTATAGTAAATAAGAGACGCATCTGTAAGATGTGAAAACCATGCTACCCTTTCTTTTATCATATGATACATTTAGATAACTATAGATGTACATATGGCGATAGTTCTACATTAAGTTTGTCTAAAACATTTACGGTTGAGATAAAGGCTGTTTCATTTGAGAACCAACCTCAATTGTTTTATAATTCTACATTTTATAATGTCTTAGGAGCATTACAGAATAAAACAAACCAACAAGAACAGATACCTTCTCATAATCTGTCTTGATAGTTGAGATGCTTTTGGCTCTTTCTACAGATAAATGTATATTCCAGAGAGCATTTTTCATTTATCCTTACCTACTGACAATCCTTATACTCTGGTATATGCAGTGAATGTGCAAGTCTCCTCAGAGGAAACAGTCAAGAATGATAGGAGCATCAGTTACAGAATTTTCTGCTGACATATGTGATACGATTGGGAGAGTACCTTTTCTCTACCTTCTAAAACAAAGAGTTAATCATAGCCATTAATTTTTGAGCCAGTGCAACCAAATCACGAGCAGCTCCAGAGTCAGTTTTAAGATCAACTCCAGAGGAAGAAATCCCGTAACAGTCTCCCTTCTCCATCCTTCCTCCCCCATAACTGGTGCTTGCAGTGCAGTCAGAACTTCTACAGATCACAGACATTGTTTGCCCAAGCTGACCAATCTCTAAGGCGGGTTTTTCTTCCCCCCTTCAAGATACTTCATGTTAACAGCTTGAGGGCGTTCAATCAGCACTGCTTTGATCTCGGCTGGAACTATAATTATTTAACATTGTTACATGGATTTCTATAATCCACCCCACCATTAAATCCCTTTTACACCCTCATCTTCTGAGGCCTAATCTGCATCCGTACACTTGGTTTGTCTTCTCTGCTGGTCTCATCAGGAGACTGCATTCTCCCACATCCTGACTGATGGTTTGCTCTCTCTCTTTTCCCTTCTAATGAAATAATTTTCTTACAAATTGAAATCTGCAAGAATGTCTTACGCATTTGCTCCATTTTTAAGAGCTCCCTGTTGAATACCAGTATCATCCATCATTCACTGCAAACTTTCCCTCCCCCTCTCATTCTACGGACTTCATTTATTCAGCAGAGGTTTCATGAAGATAATGGTAAGCATATATCTGAGTCTTTAACAAGAATTTCTATAAAAGTACACAAAATATTAGCAAATGTTGGGCCTGGTGTTGGGGAACACAGACAGTTCAGCCACTGCTTATGACGACAGCATCCCACATTGAGTTCAAGTACCCACTTCTCCACTTCCCCTCCAGCTTCCCGAAATACACTTGGGAAGGCAGAGGATAATGGTCCAAGACACTTAAGATCCTGTCGCCCATGTGGAAGACCCAGATAGAGTTCCTGATGCCTGACTTCAGCCTGGCACAGCCCTAGCTATTTGGGGAATGAACCAACAAATGAAAGATCTCTTTCTCCCCTTCCCTCTCTTAATCTCCCTCTCTCCTTCTCTCTCTTTCTCTGCCTCTCAATCAACCTTTCAAATAAATAAATAAATAAATCTTTTTTTTTTAAAGGACAAAGAAGCACATGTTATGTTGTAGGTTTTGAAAGCACAAGAGGAAGGATTTGGTAACACCTTATATAGTATTAGAATACTATTAATAATATAATAAAAATTGAGCATACTTTTTTTAAAGAACATATTACATCAAAGTGTTTTTTTTTTTTTTTTTTTTTTTTTTTTTTTTTTGGACAGGCAGTGTGGACAGTGAGAGAGAGAGACAGAGAGAAAGGTCTTCCTTTTGCAGTTGGTTCACTCTCCAATGGCCGCCACGGCTGGCGCGCGGCGGCCGGTGCACCGCGCTGATCCGATGGCAGGAGCCAGGTGCTTCTCCTGGTCTCTCATGGGGTGCAGGGCCCAAGTTCTTGGGCCATCCTCCACTTCACTTCCGGGCCACAGCAGAGAGCTGGCCTGGAAGAGGGGCAACCGGGACAGAATCCGGCGCCCTGACCGGGACTAGAACCCGATGTGCCGGCGCCGCAAGGTAGAGGATTAGCCTACTGAGCCGCTGCACCGGCTACATAAAAGTTTTAAAAATACAGTTGCACATAATGGTGATCATTTAAAAAGTGGGCATAAAAATGAGCTTGCAGAGATTGTCTGAAAGGAAGTTTAAAATTTTGGATTGAGGTGTTGGTGTTGTGATGCACAGGGTTAAACTGCAGCTTGGAACACCTACATCTCATAACAGAGTATGAATTCAAGTCCCAGATACTCCACTTCCAATCCAGGCTCCCTGCCAAAGCAACTGCAAAGCAATAGATCAAGTACTTGAGATCCTGCCATCCACATGGGACACCTGGATAGAATGCTTTACTATAAACTAGCTCTTATGAATGTCACTGTATTGTCCTTTACTTACCCTTCTGACCCAGCCCTGGCTTTTGAGATCATTTGGGGAGTGAAGATTGTCACTTTTTCAAATAAATTAAATAAATAAATAAATAAATTTGAAAGGCAGAGTTACAGAGAGGCAGAGAGAAAAAAGTGTGTGTGTGTGGGGGGGGCTTTCTATCAGTTAGTTCACTCCCCAGATGGCCACAATGCCAGCGCTGCACTGATAAGAAACCAGGCACCAGGAGCTTCTTCCAGGTCTCCCACAGAGTGCATGGGCCATCTTCTACTGCTTTCCCAGGCCATAGCAGAGAGCTGGATTGGAAGAGGAACTGCCAGGACACTAACCGGCACCCCTATGGGATGCCAGCACTGCAGGTGGCAGTTTTACCCACTATGCCACAGTGCCGGGCCCAAGGCAGATTCTCTAGAATAAATATTAGGTTCTCTGATTTATTAATTTTACCTTTATGAGTTCTTTTACTAGAATGATTAAGGATTTCTTTCACTGCATCCAACTGGATGCCATGATTGTTTGAAAGGCAGAGTCGGGGGGGGCGGATATCTTCCATCTGTTGGTTCATTTCCAAAATGGCTGCAATGACCAGGGCTAGCCAGGAGCTTCATCTGAATCTCCTATGTGGATGCAGTGGCCTGAGATACATTAGCAGGGAGCTGGATCAGAGGTAGAGCAGCTGGGACTAAACTTGTGCCCATAAAGGATGCTAGCATCACAAGTGGCTGCTTAGCCCCTTATGCCTCAATGCTGCCCCTGGATGCCATGCTTGAATTTAAAGATTTAATATTAAACGCCCAAAGAGAATCAAGAGTATTACTAATTTCATATACTTTTTTTTAATTTTATTTACTTGAAAGTCAGTTACACACAGAGAGAAGAAGCAGAGAGAGAGAGAGGTCTTCCATCTGCTGGTCCACTCCCCACACGGCCACAACTATCAGAGCTGCGCCAATTCGATGCCAGGAACCAGGTGCTTCCTGCAGGTCTCCCACACAGGTGCAAGGACCCAAGGACTTATCTTCCATTGCTTTCCCAGGCCGCAGCAGAGAGCTGGATCGGAATTGGAGCAGCCAGGTCTCAAACTGGTGCCCATATGGGATGCTGACACTGCAAGTGGCAGCTTCACCCACTATGCCACAGTGCTGGCCCCTAATTTCATATACTTTTAAACTACAGTTAAGACAGTTAACACATTTTTAAAAGTTAGATTTATTGAAAATGACAGACAGAAAGGGAGACAGAAAGAGACAGACAAATCTGCTCTCCACTGGCTCTCTCCACAGTGGCCCTAACAGCTGGTTCTGGGCCAGGCTGAAGCCAGGAACCATGAAATCCATCCAGATTTCCCAAATGGGTGACAGGGGCTCCAATAATTGGGCCATCATTCACCACTTTCCCAGGTGCGTTAGTAGGTGGCCAGATCAGAAATGTTGTAGTCAGAACACATTAGGCCTCTGATTCTGGCACCACCAGCAGTGGCTAAACCTCCTGTGCCATAATAACAGCCTTATTTCATGGATTTTATAACAATTAAATATAATGACATCTTTTATTATATTAAAATATATGATGCCTACATTTTTCATTTAACTATGTTTACCTTTAAAAGTATATAATGAGATCTAAGTTAACTAATCACCTTTTCTTTATTTTTAAAATGTACTAGACTATTCTGCTTTATATTAATCATGAATTATTAGCATGAAATGTTAGCCTTGAGCTATATGAGTTCCTAAAATAACATGCTTCCATTTTCTAGGCAGAAAAACCTATTTTATAAGAAATTAATTTTGCTACATAATTGTAATTATGATTTTACATGAATGAATAATTTGGGCTTTTCAAAAATAACTGCTTGCTCTTTATAATGAAAAGCTTTTTTTCCCTACACAACCCACCAATATGTCAAAAATGTGGAGGAAAACATTCAGTATAGATTGTTTAATGCTTTAAAAAAAATCTCACATTTATTTTTAAATTTAAAACAAAATGTAATCATTAAATTTCACAACTTAAAATAGTTACAAGATTTTTTCAAAATGAATATTATACCAAATAAAAATAAAAAGATCATTTGTTCTTATAACCACAGGGAAATTCTTGCTTTTACATTGCTTGCAGGAAGGAAGGGGAATATAATATACGTAATTTTTTTCTCCTCTTCCTCCATCAGTTTCAACTCATTTTTCTAGTGAACACAGATGCTTACGAATAATGCAGACAAATTTCATTTTAACCAAATCTCTACTGCATTTTGACTAGAACTAGTGCAATAAACTTCTTGGTGTCTAATGTCCTAACCCTGACTCACCCCCATATTATCTTGCATGGGTTATGCTCCCTTTATCTAAAATGTGGAATGTCTTCTCTCCTCTTCTCTTTTTTTTTAAACTTTTATCTAGTTAATATAAATTTCCAAAGTACAGTTTATTGATTACAATGGCTTCCCCCCCATAACTCCCCTCCCACTTGCACCCCTCCCATCTCCTGCTCCCTCTCCCATTCCATTCACATCAAGATTCATTTTCTTTTTTTTTTTTTTTTTTTTTTTTTTTTTTTTTTTTGACAGGCAGAGTGGACAGTGAGAGAGAGAGACAGAGAGAAAGGTCTTCCTTTGCCGTTGGTTCACCCTCCAATGGCCGCCGCGGCTGGCGCGCTGCGGCCGGCGCACCGCGCTGATCCGATGGCAGGAGCCAGGATCCAGGTGCTTTTCCTGGTCTCCCATGGGGTGCAGGGCCCAAGCACCTGGGCCATCCTCCACTGCACTCCCTGGCCACAGCAGAGGGCTGGCCTGGAAGAGGGGCAACCGGGACAGAATCCGGCGCCCCGACCGGGACTAGAACCCGGTGTGCCGGCGCCGCTAGGCGGAGGATTAGCCTATTGAGCCGCGGCGCCGGCCTCAAGATTCATTTTCAATTCTCTTTATATACAGAAGATAGATTTAGTTTGTATTAAGTAAAGATTTCATCAGCTTGCAACTGCACAGAACATAAAGTGTTAAATACTGTTTCAGTGCTAGTTATAGCATTAATTCACACTGGACAACAAATTAAGGACAGAGATCCCACATGAGGAGTAAGTACACAGTGACTCCTGTTGTTGACTCAACAAATTGACACTCTTGTTTATGGCATCAGTAATCTCCCTAGGCTCTTGTCATGAGTTGCCAAGGCTATGGAAGTCTTTTGAGTTCTCCAACTTCGATCTTATTTAGCCAAGGTCATAGTCAAAGTGGAAGTTCTCGTCTTTCCTTCAGAGAAAGGTACCTCCTTCTTTGATGGCCCATTCTTTCTACTGGGACCTCACTCGCAGAGATCTTTCTTTCTTTTTTTTTTTTTTTTTTTTTTTTTTTTTGCCAGAGTGTCTTGGCTTTCCATGCCTAAAATACTCTCATGGGCTCTTCAGCCATATCTGAATGCCTTAAGGGCTGATTCTGAGGCAAGAGTGCTGTTTAGGACATCTGCCATTCTATGAGTCTGCTGTGTATCTTGCTTCCCATGTTGGATCGTTCTCTCCCTTTTTGATTCTATCAGTTAGTATTAGCAGACACTAGTCTTGTTTGTGTGATCCCTTTGACTCTTAGACCTATCAGTGTGATCAATTGTGAACTGAAATTGATCACTTGGACTAGTGAGATGGCATTGGTACATGCCACCTTGATGGGATTGTATTGGAATCCCCTGGCACATTTCCAACTCCACCATTTGGGGCAAGTCCGATTGAGCATGTCCCAAATTGTACATCTCCTCCCTCTCTTATTCCCACTTGTATATTTAACAGGTATCACTTTTCAGTTAAATTTAAACACCTAAGAATAATTGTGTGCTAATTACAGAGTTCAACCAATGGTATTAGCTAGAAAAAAAATACTAAAAGGGATAAAATACTAAATTGTCCATCAACAGTCAGGACAAGGACTGAATAAGTCACTGTTTCTCATAGTGTCCATTTCACTTCAACAGATTTCCTTTTTTGTGCTTGGTTAGTTGTCACCGATCAGGGAGAACATATGTTATTTGTCCCTTTGGGACTGGCTTAATTCACTCAGCATGATGTTTTCCAGATTCCTCCATTTTGTTGCAAATGACTGGATTTCATTGTTTTTGACTGCTGTATAGTATTCACTTTTTCCATCTGTTGACTGTTTCCATATCACTAAGCCAAGGGGCCCTAATTGTCTACCCACCCCCAAAGCACAGCAGTTGCCTTCTCTGAGTTCCTTATGTATTATATTTTTCCATGACTTTTATACTCTCCATCAGCTTGGGGTAAAATTCTTCAATTTTTTTCCTCAAGTGAAGTCTTTCCCTCTTGAGACCTTCTTATCCCCCATTTTCCAGTTCTATTATAATTTCCAATGGTCAGTCCATTTCATAATCCCAAGAAGATCAGTTACAGCCCCTGAAACCTCTGCTTTGTTCCTTCTGCTTTGGGATCATTGCTGAAAATCTCTCCTGCACAGGACAATCGATTTCCCCCTCTGCAGAGCTGACACCCAAGCAGGCTCAGTTCCTGTACAACCTGCCATGGAGGTTTCTTTAGGTCTCAGGGTTCCACTCACTTCATTCACACTCACATTTCGGATTAGCCATTCTTAAAGAAGAGTGCATTAGCTGGCCCTACAAAGGTTCCAGAATCAGGCACAAAGGGTGGAGAAAACAGCCAATTCTTAAAACCTACCTGGATTACTGGCTTTTCCTGCTTTTCAGAAATCTCCTGCTGCTGAGCTTTCCCCCAAGCTGACCTTGGTTACAGCCACCCAGACATATTCTATTACACATCTAATTACGCTTCTCCAAAATTCCCATGTCCAAGTCCTACCTCCAATTTGACCAAAGAGGCAGCCTTTAAGGAGGTCATGAAGGCTAAATGAGAAAGTAAGAATGGGACTCTAACTCAGTAGAACTGGACAACTGGATAAGATGAGAAAGACACACTAGGAGTGTGCATGCATTCAGAAAAGGTCAGGTGAAGATATGGCGAAAGCAGGCGAATTGGGCTGACAGCCACACAAAAAGCCCTTAAGTGACAGGTATACTTCAGCCTCCACTCCTTACTGCTTTCTGAATTCACTAGGGCAGAGAGATTCTTCTACAAGGTGGAAAAGGCCTCCCATGCCCAACTTGAGAGACCCTGGTTCCTATTTGCCTTATATTTGCACAATTTAAGAGTCACTAAAGTGACCTGTTTTATAACAGGTGTAGTTTTACAGTATTAGAAATTGTGGGCATGATTTAAAAAAACTATTTCATTTGTCATCCTATTAAACAACAGGTGGTTTAATCACATTACTGTAGTTATAGTTTGTATTCCTTGTATCCCCCTTTATACAGGTTTCTGGGTAATGAGAAACATTCTGGACTGAGGAGATATTCTGTAGTTAATTTTATTGGAAAACATCTAATTTAAAGAAAAAAATGAGTAAACAGAACTGAAAACAGAAATTCTGAAGGCAGGAAACGCTTTCTGCTGTTTTCTTTTTCTCTTTATTGCTTTTATACAGAAAATGTAACTAAAATTATCATAAATTAATGCATTATTTATTAAAAATATATACTGAAAGCAGATCCTGTGAATCCCAGATACTCGGTCCTACTTTTGCACTTTCTTACAGCTTACTTGTGTAAAATCACACTCCCAACCTTATTAAAATATACTTATATGCTTGCCCTTTTCACCGTACATGATTGTGATATCCAAATATGTAATACTCTTGCTTAATACGAAAACAGTAATGGTGGAAAAAACAAAAGAATGTGTTAAAATTTCTTTCAGTCAGCAAGTTCTGTGACTACTTTTACACAGTTGAAATAAATGTCATGCCTCATGCTGGCTTCAAGAGGCTGTGCTATGAAAATGCAAATAAAGATCTTTGACTCTGTATTTCCTCAAATATAAACATATGTTTGGCATCCAATATGTTCTTTATATGCCTTCCTGTGAAAATGTATTCAACAATACAAAACAAAATTTAGAAAACATGTAGCATCTTGTAGTTTTCTTGTAAGTACAATATATCTCACACATAGCCCCCAGGGATTTCATGAGAAACGACTCTGCTCTTAGCAAGAAGCTCAGCTTCTCCTCCTTGAGCCTCCCTTTCTCATTCCCCCAAACTCTCTAGAATCTTTAAGAGCTAAGCAAGCTTCACTTCCAAACGTCATTTAGGCCACTAGAGGCCCAGACTGCTGCTATTTGCTTTCCAGGCAACAGCCTCAATTACTATTAGGTTTTTAATAGTTTCCTGACAGACCTTTTACCAAGCTCTTTGTTGCTTTGTTAATAGTTCACTGACATAACAGATCTTCGACAGACAGCCTCAGGTTCCAGCCTGGACTCAACACCCAAGACTTAGAGACACTGAAGTTTCTCTTGTCTTTCAGTCTTTCTAGTCCCAATGTGAAACAGCAGCTTGTAGAAAACACAACTAACTGGGAGTGAAGCCTTCTACACAGGCAGCAAGGAAGTAAGTTTATTACATATACCATGAAATTGAATTTCGCAAAACACTAAACGTCACTTTATCTGTTAACAAGTTAAAATGGTTCCTCTGTGAATTTATCACCCTGCCCTTGGTGATCACGTCAAATGGTAATCAGCATGCCTGTATGACTTACACAATACACACTTTACCCAATACCTTCCTTTCTTCTTCTGTCCAAGCTGGTCCATCAGCGTCTTTCCCAGACTGCAGGTGATGACCTGCAGTGCTATGTGCTATGACTGCACTCTGTGACTCCATGACCACTGTATTCTGGCCATGCATTTTAATTTTCTCGTTGTTTCTGCTCTGTACCATGAGCTTTCTCCATTTGGCTAAGCCTAAGTCATCTTTTTCATCCTTAGAGTTGACACATAGTTCCTCTTCAATAAATGTTGGAACTAATTATATTAATTAATTTAATCTGGGCTTACAAAGGTGCAAGGGAAGAAGTACAAGATCTGGCAAGCATATGTAAATTATATTTATGAGAGAATGAGTGGCTGCAAGCTCCAAGAATCAATCTTAAAAACAAGTATAGAGTTTATTATGTAGACAAAGATACAAGGATCCCCCAAAGGCCAAATGTGCTCTTGGGGTTAAAATAACAGTTGAAATAACAATAACAAAATGTTGGCTGTTATCTGTTTGGACACTGGAAAGAAATGGAAAACATATTTCTAACCCATTTCAAATGTATCATATATTATTATCATATTTAACATTTTACTTACCATAGCAAAGATAGTTTTATAAAACTTTTATACTTTTGTCAAACCAATGGTTAAGAATGTTATATTACTATAGTTTTAATGATCTGTGATTACTTGAAAATTTACTATATATAGGTAAAATTTTCCATTCAAAAATAATGATAAACCTCATAAAAATCAAAAACTGTTTAGTAAAGCAAAATTATTGGGAAACACATGTTGTAATAGTAAAATTCAATAGAAATATAATATGGAAAGTTTAATAGCTTTTGAAATAACTTTTAAAATAACTTTAAAATAAATTAGAGTTCTTAATAGACAATAGATTCAGAATACTTTGAAACAGAAATACAAATTCCTCTAGAAGTATATCCAAAAATTCTGAAGTTTGGGAAATTCTTAGGTAGACATAATAGATAGTAAACATTTTTATTAATGACAGGATAGTTTCAGAGAATTCCAAATATTTTATATATGTATTTATCAAGAACACTCAGGAATAGTTGTCACAGTAGCTGATTCCTTGTGCCTACATTTTCTTCTCACTTCAGCATGCCAGTCTGGTTTCTGCCACCAGAGTTCCATGAAGTCTTTCAAGTTAAACTCTATAATATCTTCACCTCACACTTCCAGGGAAAGGCTTTAAATACGTCTTGACCACTCAGCACCATTTAGCTCAGGCATCCTCCTCTCCTTCTTATGACCTATTATATTTTCACGAGTTTCTTCACTGTCTTTGGCCTCTCTTTTCCTTAATGACTCTTCCTCTTCTACCCTTCCACTACAGATTGGAGTTCTTCACAGATTCATTTTAGAGCACTCTATTTATATTCACCCGCTCAGTAATTTCATCTACTCCCGAACCCCAAGTCCTTGCATGCACTGCTGACTCTCCAATTTGCATTTCTACCCGAGACTTTTCCTCCAAGTTCCTGGCCTATATTACCCACATTCTTTTTTAAAACAATATTTATTTATTTATTTATTTGAAAGGCAGAGTTAAAGAGAGGCAGAGGCAGAGAGAGAGAGAGATCTTCCATCTGCTGGTTCACACCCAAATGGCTGCAAAAGTTGGAGTTGGGCCAATCTGAAGCCAGGAGCCAGGCCTTTTCCAGGTCTCCCACATGGGAAGGGGCCCCAGGATTCAGGCCATCTCTCACTGTTCTCCCAGGCCACAGCAGAGAGCTGGCCTGGAAGTAGAGCAGCTGGGTTTTGAACGAGCATCCATGTGGATGCTGGCACCAGAGGCAGTGGCTTCACCTGCTACACCACAGCGCTAGCCCCTAGTACCCACATTCTGCACAATAGCTCCACTTGGATGTCTCCAGAAAATTGAAAACTTAGTTTTTTTAAAAAATTCACCTTATCTTTCCCTCTGCATGTACCTTTTTTCTTGTCTTCCTTATGAAAGTGAATAGCTTCAAAATATTATAAATAAAGGAGACCACATATAATGACACTCTCAAATATATAAAATGCTCTCTACAAGCCACTTTCACCTCTTGACTAGACCACTGCATTTCTATTGTCCTCTTCTATACTCTCGGTAGCACTCAGAGTAGGTTTTTTTTTTTTTTTAGCACAAATATGTGCACGTGGTTTCTCTGCATACAATGTCTTCACATTGTTCCTGAATTTAAATCTAATAAGATTGTGGACTTCAAGGCCCTGAAGAATTCAAACCCTGCAAACTTTGTCAGCTTTATTTCATATCCCTGTCTCAGCTGTCTTAGTTCTAATCATAGAAGACGAACTCACTTTTCTTCCTATTAGAAAACATTGAAAATATTGCATACTCTGTCCTTATCCAAAAATCTGAGGAGCCAACTCAAGTTCTTAGTCATTTTTGGAGGTTGAGAACACTAATTGATTATTATGAAAGTTAGTAAATAATGAAAAATAATTAAGCATGTATCCTCCCTTTCCCTTATGAACAGTATTCAGGAGAAAACAAACAGTGGATGAGGAAAATATTTTCTTAAGATAATAATGTCAGATAATTAATACAGAAGGAATGATAGCACAAGAAAAATACCACTTTGAAACTTCTATTGATACATTGGGTCCAGGAATTAATCATGAGGGGGAAAGTTGATTAGAAATTTGATCAGGCTAAAATACCTAAACACATGATATACTATAAAATCACCACCAGCCCAGTCTTTCTGGATCTATTGATAAGAAAAAAAAAGAAAACATCTAGCAAAGTGTACATTGTATTGTTGCATACAAGATGAAGCCTGAATTTACTCAATGACTTTGAATAGATTGTGTCTTGACTGTTCAGGAACATTTTTTTTTTTTTCTGTTCATACTATTTGTTGAACACTTTACCTAGTGTAGCATTAATTTTTTTTTTTTTTTTTTTGACAGGCAGAGTGGACAGTGAAAGAGAGAGAGACAGAGAGAAAGGTCTTCCTTTTCCGTTGGTTCACCCCTCAATGGCCGCTGCAGCTGGCACACCGCACTGATCCGAAGCCAGGAGCCAGGTGCTTCTCCTGGTCTCCCATGTGGGTGCAGGGCCCAAGGACGTGGGCCATCCTCCAATGCACTCCCGGGCCACAGCAGAGAGCTGGACAGGAAGAGGAGCAACCGGGACTAGAACGTGGTGTGCTGGCGCCTCAGGCGGAGGATTAGCTTATTGAGCTGTGGTGCTGGCCCGCATTAATCTTATATGTATAAAAATTAATTGAAAATAGATCTTAGTAAAAATAAGAATGGGAATAGGAAAGGGAGGAGGAAGAAGGGTGGGAATGTCAGTGAGAGGGAGGATTGGGTAGGAAGAATTACTATGTTTCTAAATTTGTATACATGAAATGCCTGAAGTTTGTATACCTTAAATAAAAGCTTTCTAGGTTGAAAAAAGGATCTAGATTCAATTAATACTTTATACAAAACCCAAGGTATATAAGAACATGTTTCATAGCATCAGGACATAATCTACCTAATCTACGGTGTGAAAAATACTCAGGACAAATAAACTGGTTTTAGCAAATAGGTGTGTACATGTGGCTGCGAGGAGGGTAAGTGTGATGGAAAGGAGTTACTATCCATTCAAAAAGATCTGAGAATCTTATTGATCAATATGTGGACTGTCAAAGAATCCTGTTTGCAATAAGTCAATCACAAAGACTTTTTTTTTTTTTACAGACAACTGGGGACATCTGAAGATAAACTGATTTTAGATAATATTAAGGATATTTTTATGTGGTATAATGACATGATGGCTATATTTAAATCAGAAGTACTTTTTTAATAGAAACACATACTAGAGCATTTATTAGTAAAACAACATGATTATCTGGAATTTGCTGGTAAAACACTCCAGAAGAAAATTTAGAGGGAATTGACAGGATCGGCAAAATGTTGACAACTTCTGAGGTTTGTCAATGAATCCATGGGTATCCATCATACTCTTCTGTTTTCTTTTTTGCATGTTTGAAACTTTGTATGCTTAAATATAAAATAAAGATTATTAATAAAAATATTTTTAAAACATGCACTCCTCACAGGATATATTACCAACTACCTTTCTGCCAGACTGGGCTAGCCCTATCCTTTTTAATATGTTTTGTGGTATCACTTGTTTTTTCTACAGAAACATTATCTTATGTTCAGTAAGCACTGACAAAATCGTTATTATTACAATTTGCTGTTCCAGTCAGGTATAAACCCTCTCGGGCAGAGACTACTATGGTTACTTACAGTTATATATCCCAGAGTGTAGCACAGTGTTTGTTGTCTAGACTCAAAAGATTCCCAAGTTGAATATAAAAAGGGTTATCCCAACTAATTTATATTAACTTTATACTCAATTAATATTATCCATATAGTCTTCTAGTAATTTAGTTCCAAATCTGAGTCAAATTAATAGTAAGTGCATGTACCTTTTTGCACCTATTTTTATTTTCTGTATTTTAAACTACTTCTAATAAACATCACTGTACCAGCCTTTACTTATCCTTCTGAGCACACCTAAGTCCTTCCTCAGAACAGACAAAATAAAAACAAATAGAGGGCGGAGATACTCTTTCAGCTTTCCAGATAGGAGAATCAATCATATTTTTAAGTATCTTTTAAGAGTCCAATACGGGGTCTAGGGAACCGAGGAATGTCAATAATCATGCCAAAATAAATATTTACTGTATACTCTCTACTGTGGCCTGGGAAAGCAGTAGAAGATGGCCCAAGTGCTTGGGCCCCTGCACTGGCATGGGAGACAGAGAAGCAGCTCCTGGCTCCTGGCTTTGGATTTGCTATGTTCTACCTGTTGCAGCCATTTGGGAAGTGAACCAGCAAATGGAAGACCTTTCTCTTTGTCTCTTCCTCTCTCTGTCTGTAACTCTCCCTCTCAAATAAATAAATTAAATCTTTTTAAAAATATCCAAACTACAAAATTACTCTTTTCAAATAGCATTGTAAGCATTATTCTTTAATTTATAACATGCACAGGCATACTTAACATTCAATTTTTTTAATAAAAAGTTTTTATTTTTTATTTTGGCTGGTGCTCCAGTTACATAAACAACATTCAAATGCATCGTCTTCAATCTCTAGTTTGTTTCATTGAAAGGACCAAAGATGTAAAAGCACTTTGTAAAACTAAAGAGTTTCTTTCAGTTTTACAATTTCATGTTCTATTCCTCACAGTCATTTCTCCGCACCTAAACTTTAGAGATTTTCTTTACCAGATCTTTCAAAGATATCAACATAGCTTCAATAGAACAATCTATCCTTTTTGCAAGCATACTTCATTTGTTTAGATATTTAAAACTGATCAAAAATTACAGTGAGTATAGTTGCCAAATCTACAAGCTATTACCCTATGGTTCTTTCTAACTCTAGGAGCTTGTATTAGTTTGCTAAGGTTGCCATAACAAAGTACCATAAACTAGGTGGCTTGACAGAAATCTATTGTGTCAGAGTTCTGAAGGCTAAAAGCCCACAGTCAAGCTGTCCGCAGAGCTAATTACTCTTGAGGCTCTGAGGATTAATCGGTTTCTATGCCTCTTCTTTAGGTATGGGCAGTTCACCAGCAATCTTTGGCTTTCCTTGGTTTGTAGAAGCATAAGCCTCATGTCTGCCTTCATCTTCACATGGTGTTTTCCACATATGTTCCTGTTTTCAAATTTCCCCTTCTTAAAAGGACACTATTCAGGTTAGATTAGATTAGCCTACTCCTGTGCAAACTCTTATTAACTGAATATATCTTCAATGACACTATTTACAAACACCTGGAAGCTAGGATTTTGGCATGTTATTTGCAGGGGTGGGGATAAGAGCTCAACCCACACCATCCTCAACTAGTTGTAGAGAGGGAATAAGAATCACAGTTTAGTTGAAGAAGCTTACAGCATAAACAGTTGATTAGCAAATTCTGTCATGGGGGCAGGGTGTAGGTTATTGAATGTCACATGTTTTGGGGATCATAATATATTTATAAACTTTTGACACTCTAGTCATTTTCCAGTAGTGTAATAAAAATGTCATGTCAAGGGAAAGTTTGAAAGGAAATTAATCTCAAATTCATTAAATTTTTACTTGAATTTCTCAATAAAACTTATATAAACAAATAAGGTGTTTGTAAATTCTGCAACAAGCAATTATCTAAATAACCTTAATTTTCATTCTTCTACAGCTAAAGACATATAAACAATAATAATGTTGAAAATAAAATGGTATATTTGATACCGTTCTTTATGACTCAGTGAGAATAGAAATTTTCAGTGACTGAACCAGTCTTTATAATTTTTTTCTTGGTTGAGTTTATGCATGTCCTAATTCTGTGTGAGAGTGCAAACCAGAGAAAGGGAATAAGATCAAGAGAACTTTTTTACTGTCTTCATGTGGCATTCTGTTCTACAGAGTAAAGCTTTCATCTTTTAATCCGATATCCACTTAACTACACTACAGAAGATTTATTTTTACCCCCTCTTGTTTCATAAAGGGCTCAAAAGTCTATAGCAATTTTGACACATTGTTAAAATATTTTTCTGACCCCCTCCTATACACTGACACACACGCACACACACATGCACACACATACACACACACTCCTTCTCTGCCTCATTTTCATATGGACACAAAGCCTTGGGATAAAATGATGGTTCATTATAGTGGTACAGACTCTTATCTTCATCCGGCAAGAGTCATTTCCTTCCAAAGATTGAAATGCAAATGTGAAAATTAATGATAACTGCATTATCTGATAGCAGAGATAATACCAATTCACTGTCAGAGTAATACACAGTCATTCTACGATTTCCTCCGCTTCTCACAATATTCTTCTTACTGTCAGACTATATCTATGGTTAACTATGTTTCATAGGTGTCTGTTAATTTACTTCAAATGGCATTTCCCAGATCTTATATCTACCACATTTTCCCAATCAAAAAGAGAACGAAATCAGAACTGTAATCTTCAAGCCCTCCTTTGGACTAGTAAAGAGGGAGAAAAAACTGTATCATTAAGTATGTGCTTCTAGCTCATCGTGGTCTTCGAGCTGCTATTCCACGTTATGCAAAAACACTCTCCATCTTCCCAGTTTAAGACAAAAAGCAGAACTCGCCCAATCATCTGCATGTGTTCATACTGATGAAAAGCAACTGCATGAGGCATCTTGTTTATAGGACTCTGGACAGATTTTCAGTCTAAGATGCAACAAGTACACACGTCTGATTTTATCATGGGAATTCCTGAAAATTTATTTACACCAGAAGTTCTTTAACTGAATCATGATATGTTTGTTTATTATAGCTCCTGGCAATTTAATTTATAGCTGCTATAAACCTGATGACTAGGATCTAGATTCCTGCACTATTATAGTAGAGGAAAAGATTATTATTTCCAAGTGCAAAAATAAAGTAACCATGTTTTAATAAAGTAATCGAGAATGTTTGCATACTTAAGAGTTGAGTTGATGTCACATTTAAAGTGCTTTTAGAGGTAAAGTGTAGATTTATAAGAATTTATCTGAATTTTCTCCTCCAAGTTTCCTTCTAAAACTAAGTACATAAGTCAGCACTCCAAACTTGGGCATGAATATAATTCTAAAGATTTTCTTAATAGAGATAACCAAGGGACTGGTGCTGTGGCAGAACCAGTAAAGCCACTGCCTGCAGTGCTGGCATCCCATATGGGCACTGGTTTGAGTCCTGGCTGCTCCACTTCCAATCTAGCTCTCTCCTATGGCCTGGAAAAGCAGTAGAAGATGGCTCAAGAAGATGGGCCCCTACACCTGTGTGGGAGACCCAGAAGAAGCTCCTGGCTCCTGGCTTTGGATTGGCACAACTCCGGCCGTTGCGTCCAAATGGGGAGTGAACCAGTGGATGGAAGACCTCTCTCTTTCTTTTTCTCTCTGCCTTTCCTTCTCTCTGCGTAACTCTGACTTTCCAATCAAATAATAAATCTTTTAAAAAATAAAAGAGACAGCCAAGCATGTAAATACCATCTTCAAAATAAGGTCAACATTCTAACGATTTCCATTTTGAAAGGACAAAATGAAAAGGGTTAAAGAAAACTGCCCAGCAGTACAGAAAGACCTTTAAGACCTACCAAGTCCAAGTTCTCAAATATCAGCAACCTAGTAAATTTTCAAGGAAGTTATTATTTTTCCCATTTTAAGTTCAGGAAACTGAGGACTGGCTGTTTAACAAGCCAGAAGACATGAGTGAATGTGACAACCACTAAGCTACAGAAACAAACCATCTAATGTGTGGGTGCCATAGGGCAGGGCATGCAAACTTCCATAAAAGACTAGAAGTTACAAGTCCCTAAGTAATGAAACCATTAGCCTGTAAATGCAGACACAGATCTGACTCCAAAATTTGCACTCTTTCTTCTGTACTATAAACCATGCTGTATTTTCTAGGCTAAGACTTGATTAATTATTGCATGAGTAATCTAAATATAGTACATGGCTAATTACGGAAAACTAAACGAAAGACAGAAATGACATCCAGAAAAAAGAATGTGGATAGCATTGTACTATACCCTTTGGAATTCTCCCTAGCACTTTTCACACAAAATTATTAGTGTGTAATTGAGTGCACAACAAATATTTACTGAATAATTAAATGTATAAGAATATTGGCATGCTGAAGAATTTGTGAGGATGATAAAGTTTTAAACTAAGGGTCTTGAAAGAAATGAAGAGGTATTAACATTCAACAATGATGAAAGAAAAACACAGGCAAATATAGACAGAATAGTAAGCAGCAAGTACTATATAAATTAAAATCCAACCCAAGCAGTGTTAGGGTAGTTTGTTTAAAAGCAAGAAAGAACAATAAAATTTAAAAATAGGTATGTGAAATGCCAAAATAATAAAATAATGACTTTTGCAATGACCTGAATCTTACTGGTTTGCGTGTGTCTAGCTCTACATTCAAATCGTAAAAAATCCATAGGAGTTTGAAGAAGATTTAAATAAGAGTCATAAAAATTTATACATTAAATAATTTCACCATGGAAATATTCATAATTGTAATATTTTCCTAAAGACCGCTTAGGTTCCATCTAATCATCAGAATTAACAAAGGTGTATACAACAGTCATTACTAATATACCTTTTTTCATAGAACAACAAATAAGGAAAAAATCATTTCTACACTGTGGAATTTGCATTTGATAAAAATAGAACACTTCAGACAAGAGTTGATTCATCATTGAATTGAGCCATCAAGAAAGGTTGTGGAGTCGTCTTCAATCAAACTCTAAAAATAAGATAAATGCAGATACATCTTAAATGATGCTAGCTCTATGCTTCAAATTCTTTAGATAATTTCCTTGTCCTTTGATTCTGTTCTATTTTTAGAGAAAACTATCTCTCACAGAGTGACTGTCAGGACTGGAGGGAGGGTCTTAAATTAGAAGCTTCTGAAATCATAACTGGTTCATTACCTCATGTTTTAACCAATAAACTGCAGTTACACTCAAAATTTAATGCTTAGTATCACAAGTTTACCCATTGTGGTATCTGCTTTGGGAGTGGACATTAAAAACGGATTGAATACTTAACAGTTCCAAAGCCATAATATACAAATGAACTCACTTAATTCTATCACATTTGGTCATATTATTTTCTGGTATTTCACAAATGAGGATACAGGCAGAGAGAGGTTAGGCAATTTATCAAAAATCTCCCACTATAGAGTAGCAAAGTTAGAACATGAACCTTTGGAATTCTGAACCCATTTTCTACTCTTTTGGAACTGTCTCTAAAAGCTGGACTATTTTTCTCTATTTAAAACAGTTGGAAAATATTGATTTGTGAATAACAAAAATTTTATTAATACAATAATAAAAGTAGAAAAATGCTTCCCCGACACTCTTCTCAATCTCCTGACTAAAGAAATAAATGAACATTTTCTCTTCAAAAAAAAAAAAGCAGTTGCAAAACAGTAAAGCCCAAAGTTTTTCGGTAAGTACCTATAAAGAAAACATGTTATCAATTTTGTAATACACACAAGAGAGAATTTTCTTGTAGGCATATTTGCTTAGGGACATGCAATTTCCCTTTAAAAAGTTTTAACATGTCCATATAAGAGTATAAAATTTTTCAGCAATATCAATAAAAATTACATTAACTCAAATGCATAAAATAAAGTTAACTGAAAATTTTAAAATCTCATCTTGAATGACAGCATCATTCTTTACCTTGCTCCTTGTCTTCAGCCAATAATGCAACCTTACTTTGGGAAAAGCTTCCTGGAGAAGTTGGCATTAGGTATGCAGCCACTCCCTGAATTGACTTACTTACTCTCAAGTTACTGGAGAAGCTATAGACCCCAGACATGAACAAAGAGGAAAACCTGTTCCCCTCAAATCTGCCCTGTCAAATCAGAGATTCTTTGTCAAGTAGCATATCTAAAAGACCACTAGTCGAATTTTACCTATAAAAACTCTTCTAAACCTTTACATAATTAACTCCAGAAGTAAAGAACTTTAAAATGCAAAGTTGAGCCACTGCTTTTAAGTATATGTAATACTTTCATAATGAAATCAAGGTTTTCCAAAGAGTTCGTTCTTTCTTTTCCTTTTTTTCCCCTTGTGATTTCAAGGGAATTCTTCCCACACTGAGAAGACAGAACCTTTAGTCAATAAGGTAAAAATGCCAGCAGAACTCCGCATTTTGTTTCTGACTCTTAAAATGCAGTATTGTTACTTTTTAAAAATACATTTTGATCTAAAATCTTGTATGGCAATATGCTGTGGTATACAGAATACAAACATTGGTGTGTGTCATGAATAACATTAGAAATGACATCATAATAATCAGATATACTGTATCTTCATTTTTGTTTGCATTATATTTTCCAGCTGCTGGTTTCAGAAAATTACCACTGGAGTTCCTCTCTTCTTCACGCATAGCAGACAGCAATTTGCAAAGTCATGCAAGGGTGAAAATGTGATTGAAATATAGGGATCTTTGTTAATGAAAAATATTACTGCTTTGGAAATTATGGCTAAAACTATTTCAAACTCACTTATATCCTTAATACCTATGACATAATATATTGTTTATAAATATACCATCAGTTGTAAATTACTTTGCAACAAAAACAGAGGTTTTTTTCCCCCAGGAGTTCTTATGAATATTATATATTTACATATAATTACCTTGGTATTTTGGAGAATTCTGATCAGGTTTTCTTGAAATGATTAAATGTCAAGATTGTTAGAGCAAAATTTAATTTTATTCATGAAAATAGAAATGTTGTTAAAACCCTGAACCAAAGCAGGTGTATCTTTGGATATGATATTTTCTAAGTTTCTAAAGAAATACTGAGGTTCAATCTATGATCTACGACATGAATAAACTAAAAGTGACGGTTATTTGAAGTACTATAGTTTATATTTATCTGTACCTTTTAGAATAGTGCCCACTTTGAATTCCAATATAGCACCAAGACTCTGTGTTCAAAGGAAATGAAAGTAGAATTGAGTAACTTATAAGAATATTAAAGAAAAAAAAAAACTGATGGAGATATCAAGCAGAGGTAACACTGCTTTTGGTAGTTTAACAAAAAGATAAATATCTCCCTTAAATAATGAGATTATTTTAAAAATTGAAATTTCCACACAAACAGCACCCCCTCCCCCATTTTTGGCAACCAGATTGTAAAGAATTGCAGGAGTTTCTCACACTAATTAAAGTTTAAGAAAAAGCGTGTGAATTGCTGGCAGTAACAAGTGATGGCTGAATTTGGTATTTTCTGTCCTACCTGGGCCATCCCAGTCATCTGTCTCAGCTGCAGGCTGTCCTGCTTTCTCTGGCTGGGTGTCCCCATCTGAGTCTGCAGTCTCCTGGATTCCTTCATCATCACCTGGAAAACACCAACATGGAGAGAGAAAAAGAAATGATCAAAGCCCCCTAATTTGATATCCAGAGCCTTGTGGAAGGATTGTACTTATCATATATCTATTTATAATTTTGTCACATTGATCATATCAAAAATTGTTCACAACCACTTTGATATCTATTATGGCTTAAAAAAGAAAGTCAACATGAGTTATCAATAAATAAAGTTAAGTACTTTAAATAATAAAGTATATTTCCATAAAATGCCTTTGGAGTCAAAATTACATATATAAGAAGAGAATCAAGCCGGCGCAGTGGCTCAATAGGCTAATCCTCCACCTTGCGGCGCCGGCACACCGGGTTCTAGTCCCGGTTGGGGCGCCGGATTCTGTCCCGGTTGCCCCTCTTCCAGGCCAGCTCTCTGCTATGGCCAGGGAGTGCAGTGGAGGATGGCCCAGGTGCTTGGGCCCTGCACCCCATGGGAGACCAGGAAAAGCACCTGGCTCCTGGCTCCTGCCAGGATCAGCGCGGTGCGCCGGCTGCAGCGGCGGCCATTGGAGGGTGAACCAACGGCAAAAAGGAAGACCTTTCTCTCTGTCTCTCTCTCTCACTGTCCACTCTGCCTGTCAAAAAAAAAAAAAAAAAAAAAAAAGAGAATCAAATAGCAGTATGCAATTTTCCATGACTTTCAATAAAGAAAATCTTAGCTCATTTATTATCAATTATATATTTGATAAAGGCAAAATACTGCAGAAAAATGAAATATCTTAAGATGCATTTGTGTTTGACTGAAATTAGATTATTTTGAAAATTTTTATTTTTCCCCTGCTTTATCCTTGCCCAAACTTGCTTTTATTTTTTTTAAATGGGATATAATAAAGAGGCTGTAATTAAATGATTAGCATAGGAGATGTGCCAGTGACTCAACTCTACACATTTCAAGAAAACATAAAGCAATACTTCTGCTTGAAAGAGTGTAGCTATTTTCCACAATTTTATGGCTTTGTTTTCGCATAAAAAAGAAAAAAAAAGTAATGTTTTCACCAAAAATATAGTTACGGCAAAGGAGAAACACATTAACAATGCAATAACATTTTAAAAGCAAAAAGTCTAATTTATGAGTACCTTCATTTTAAGTGATAATATAACAAATATGTGCTGTTTTAAAGGAAAGTAACACATTTAACATAGTGCACACATAAAAATATTAAATACCTAACTATAAATGGTAATGGAAAACAGAAAAACAAGAAGTACATATGGAAATAAAAAGAATACTAAAATCATGGCAACTTTTGCAAGATTAATTAATTTATTTATTTGAAAGGCACAGTGACAGAAAAGGAGCAACATGGAGACATTGATCATCCATCTGTTGGTTCATTCCCTAAAGGCCCCCAACAACCAGGTCTGGACTATGCCAAGGCCAGGAGCCAGAACTCCTGTATGGTAAGGACTCAATTACTTGAACCATCATCTGTTGCATCCCAACAGCCTCAGTGGGAAGGTGAAGGAGGGACCTGACCACCAGCAATCTGATATGGGATGCAGGCATCCCAAAGGAAGGCTTAGCCTACTGAGCCACAACATCTGCCCTGTATTTCTTGAATCTAATGATGCTAACATTTAAAAGTCAAATTTTGGGGCTGGCGCTCTGGCGCAGTAGGTTAATCCTCCGCCTGTGGCGCCGGCATCCAGTATGGGTGCCAGTTCTAGTCCCAGTTGCTCCTCTTCCCATCCAGCTCTCCGCTATAGCCTGGGAGGGCAGTAGAAGATGGCCCAGGTCCTTGGGCCCCTGCACCCACATGGGAGACTGGGAAGAAGCACCTGGCTCCTGGCTTCAGATCGGCATAGCTCTGGCTGTTGCGGCCATTTGGGGAGTGAACCAACAGAAGAAAGACCTTTTTCTCTGTCTCCCCCTCTCACTGTAACTCTCTCTCTCAAATAAATAAATAAAATCTTTAAAAAAAAAAAGTCAAATTTCTTGCCTATCCAGCCTTCTCCAAGTATTCAATAATCATTTTCTACATAGTTGCCCAGACATCTAATAGCATTTATAGCTTTATAATGGTTATACAAAAAAGACATTAAAATTTTTAAAACTTTTATAGTCAACTAAATGATACAAAATTTCTAGGAAATCACTATTGCTACAAATGAACATTTATATCCTGTTAATATAAATTTTGAATTTTAACCTCCATGTGGTAGTTCAACTTGGGTGTCAATCTGACTGGGTTAAGGATTACTTCTAGGTGTGTCTGTGAAGATATTTTCAGAGGAGATTGGCATATGAACTGGTGAACTCAGTTGGTCCACTCCAAGGTCCACTCTCCATGTTGGCAGTCACCATCCAATCAGAAAGGGTCCCACACAGACCAAAAAGGTAATTTCCTCTCTCTTCAGATTTGGGACACACTCATTTCCTTTCCTAGACATCAGCACTTCAGGTCTCTGGACTTTGGGATCTAGGACACAGAACAGTAGTCACTTGGGTTCTCAGACCTCTAGCCTTGGACTGAGGGTTACACTATCAGCTCTCCTGGTTTTGAGGCCTTTGGACTTAAACTGAGCCATGCCACAAGCTTCCCTGGTTCTCCAACTTGCAGAAGGCCTGTCATGGGACATAGTTATGTGAGCCAATCCCCAAAACAAATCCCCTCTATAGATACATCTGTAGATATACAATCATGGATCGCTTAATGGAAGAGGTGTTTTAAGAAATGTGTCCTCAGGTGATTTTGTTATTGTATGAACATCATAAAGTATGCACAAATCTAGATGGTGTAACCTACTAAACACCTAGGCTAAATGGTATATGCCATTGTAAATGAGATCTGCTGTTGACCGGAACATTAGGTGGTGCGTGACTCTGTGTGTGTGTGTGTGTGTGTGTGTGTGTTCTTCCCAGAAAACTCTAATTTTCCCCATAAGTTTTACAGTCATTTCTGTATATAGCTTCATAATACAAATACCTTAAAACTAGGAGAAATGTAAGGACAGAGATGTAAAAGCCAAGTGATAGCCCTGTTGAACTCAATTTCTTTAACAAAGGAGCACTGGCTCTGGTGGCTAATAAAAGGTAAAGCACAAGACCCACACTACTAAACCGCATGTCTAGAATTAAACTTCTTTGGAAGTTATCTATTCAACTATCAGACTGATCAGATGAATACCAATGGAATTCTGTCCAGGAAATTCTTACTTAAAATCCACCATGTTTAAGAATTGTAGTAGGTACAGTAGGATATCTAGAGAGTATATAAAATTCCTTTCTGGAAATATGGAATTCATTAAGCAGAGCAGGTTCACCAATGAGCATGTGAAACAAGGTCCAAGAGCCATAGGATGGTACAAAAAGAGAGTAATTAGATAAAATTTAATCCTTTGTGTTCTTTTTTGCAGTTCATGTAACTGCATCAACTAACTAACTCCTGGAGACCTGAGTACCAATTCCACTCTTATTTCTGAAGCAAAAGCAGGGCTGGTCTTCATTCTGAATTCCCAAGTAGGCTCTATGGACATTAAAGTATCAAAATATACATTATCCCTGAACTTACTTGTACCTCTCACCTTGATCTGGCCTGCCCTGGTTCCATCTTTCCCAATCCAATTACTAAGGGATAAAAACTGTTTTATGGCATCTGCTCTGATTCCTAGCCCATGGCATGCAGTAGCTAAATACCATGATTATCATCCTTGCATATACATAAGTATTAAACCAATGCCAGGAAGTCATAACTAGAATTGCAGTGCTGGGGCTGCTGGAGCACCCTAATGTCTCTTTCCACAGCTAGATCATCTTTGTCTTCCCCTTTCTGTTGGCCCCAATCTACTCCCCTCTGACCCTGTCCCATTTTGTCTACCAAGGAATCAGATATCCATGGACTCTGTAACTGTCTCCCTTATGCTGTGATTTCTGGTTGATCTGATCCAATGAAAGTGCTGGCAGAAGATCAGAGGGCAGGAGGAGAGAGAAAAGTCAGGTACTTACTCCTCAACCCCTTCTTCCTTGCTGGTCTCCAGTTGCTGTCAGAGGCTGTACTGTAGTCATAGCTCCTCTTTAGAGGCTCACTCCTACTTCCCCTAGGCTCCTGTATAGTCATCCTCTCCTTTACATCTTGAGACCAGAAGTGCTAACAGCTCCCCATTGCTGGGTGCCCTTGAGTGATTCTCATCCTTGTGGGTTCCCTTAACCCTACCCATACCTTGTATACTGTCCATTCCTTAAACTCCCTTTAGTCAAACCTACTGACCATGTCATTATTTTTCTACTTGAATCTTTACAGATACACTTCATTTCTTCCCAAGATTCTCATAGTATTTTTATGTTTTAGTCACCACATCTATTACATTTTATATGACATTCTCCTAAAAATGACTCACTTTTTATGACATTTAAATTAAAAAACTCAAAAACTTAATTTTAAAAACAGTACCATTTAAAAAACAAACATCACTGCTGTAAATGGAAAAACCAGTATCACATGCCAAAAATATATGGTAAATCATAAAAGATAATTCAAAAAAATATACGTAATACTATTAAATTCTGTTCATTATGTCTCTTTAGGTTCCGAGTCTCTGGCCTCGTTGCTTTGCATTAGAAAGAAAGAGGAGCAAGCATGAGAGGAGTATTTAAGTCATGATCATATGAAGTTGAGACATTCTCACTAACTTACCCAAAAAAAAAAAAAAAAAAGAAAGAAAGAAAGAAAACAAACAAAAAAAAACACAGGAAACTGGGAAGTTTCTCATTACTAATTCAATGCTATTTAATAAAACATTAGTGAGTGTACTATCTAAATCTTCGATTATCAGCAGGGATCCATGACCCAATTTGGTCAAGGATTATATTAAAAATACAGATATTTCCTGTCGCTCCCCGTCTTCATGGAGGAACGACACTAAACCCTGCCTAGGCTTCATATCCGAGTCACGGCACCATTATGTCGCTCCCCGTCTTCCTGGAGGAACGACACAGGACCCTGCGCTGTTCTTTTGCCTGCTCGGCCCTCCCCGGGTTTGCTGCTGGTTCTTCCCAGGTTGGCTACCGACCCTTCCACCTCCGTGGAAGGGCGGTTCCCCCTGCCACTTTCCCCACTTCCGCGGGGGAGCGGCACACCGCTGGCCGGCTCTCTCGGGGGCTGCACAGGTGTTCCTTCAGATGTTCCTCTTAGATGTTCCTGGTGCATGTTGTCTCTCTCCTCCTTTATAGTCCTCTTCCGCCAATCCCAACTCTGCTACCCACACGCCGAGTACGCTGCTCTCCTCCAATCAGGAGCAAGTCCTACAGTTTATTGGTTGAACTGGAGGCAGCTGTGTAGAAGCTGTTTCCTCCTCTCCCAGCGCCATATTGTGGGAGAGCAGATGCATAGAATAAGTCTTAATTCCAGTAACAGTCTAGTCCGAGTTGCTCCCCACAATTTCCAACACTTTATTTTTCATGGGACCAAGAATTCACACTAGAATCTACCACTTTAATGCGTGCGCTTTTGATTACATTCTCACAGACTGAAGCTTTAAGAGCAGCTGCTGTGCTAATTCAGGGAAGTATACAAAGGGACTTGTTCATCCCAATAGTGAAGTGTAGAGTGTGTAATCTACAGTTTTGAAATGGTATCCACTAATTCCAAGCACTTTTCTCATTCCATTTTTTTGAAATGCAAAGTGAAGGGGCTGACATTGTGGTTTAGCAAGTTAAGCTTCCACCTGCAACATGAGCATCCTATATGGGTGCAGGTTCCAGACCCAGCTGCTTCACTTCCAACTCAGCTCCCTGCTTATGAACCTGAGAAAGCAGGAGAAGATGGTCCAAGTATTTGGGAGACTCGTAGGAAGCTCTGGCTCCTGGCTTCGTCCTGGCCCAGGCCCAGCTGTTGTGGAGATTTGGGGATTGAACCAGCGGATGGAAGATATCTCCCCTCCTCCTCCATCTCTCCATCTCTGCTCTGCTTTCATGTAAATAAGAAATAAATTTTTTAAAAAAGGCAGATTAAGACAGAAAGGGGTGAGGAAATCTTCTATCAGCTGATTACTGAATCCCTAACTGCCCACAACAGCCAGGGCTGTACCAAGCAAAAACTAGAAGCTAGGAACTCCATCCTGTATCACCCACCTGGGCGGCACCAACTCAACTGCCTCCCAGTGTGCACGTTAGCAGTAAACTGGATTGGAAGCAGAACCAGTACTCAAAGGCACTTTGATAAGGGATGCAGGCATTCTAAGCAGTGGTTTAACCTTGTGTGCCACAATGCCTGCCCTCTCGTTCATTATAAATCTTCAAATAAAGGGATTTGAGCACCAGAGGATGCTTGGGGAACTCAAGTCAGATTAGTGCTCTGTGCAGTAAACTGATGTACAGGCAGGATCAATAAGTTACCCTTGGTTGTAAAGCTGCAACATGAATTTCTAGACAAGGCACCTCTCCAAATATTCTTATGCTTCGGCAATAAGAATTTCTCACTCATTGTACAAGCAGGGTAGTAGAGTTATGGGGAAATACAGAGAGGCATTTAAAAGCTTCCAGAAACAACAGTTTTGTACAAGCTTAGAAATTAAATTTGAGTTTCCTAACTGCTATTCCAGCCTCCTTCCAAAATATCCTTTCATTCCCCTCCCTTCCCTAGTTAAGGAGAAAACCATGAATACTTCAATAATCATCCCAGAGCAACTATTAACAAGCCAACAGGAGATGATGTTAAAAATCATGTATGCAAGGTCCCAGAGAACAGAGTAAGATTCTCAGCAGAGCCACCTTGAGAAGCTAAGTTTTACATTCAGATATCAACTGTGCCATTTATACAGTCACACAAAAACATAAATTTTGGATCTTACTATTACATTAGTTGGAAACACTCAGTGCCATGCAAAATTTAATCAATCATTAACATTTACATATACACTTTAGAAGATACAATGAGAAAATGAAAAATACACAATACTTGCTGCTAAGGGCCATATAATCTAGTTGAGGAGACAGGCAGTATGTCTAAAAGCACTGGCCACTGTTTAAAAACCTACAATTCAGGCAGTTCATGAATAATTCCAAGTGACAATATATAAAGCATAGAAATTCAGAAACCAGAAGCATAAACTATGACTGACCATGAAGAACCTATATAATCCACTTCGGAACTGTACCTTTATATTGAACACATTGAGAAACACTAGGGCTATTTCATTGGAGAAGCTGACGGATCTATATGACACAAATAACAGAATCAACAGGTAATGTTGGAGTTTTCATGAAGACCTCTCTCTGCATTCTCTCTTACTCATTCGGTAATACTCTGCCTCATGTCTCACAGATTCCTTCTCCTATTTTTTGAGAGGCCATGGTTAAGTTGACTCTTGAACATTTTATTAGGCAAATCACATATTTGGAAGAAAAAAATAAAAGCAAATAGTAAGTTTGGATATTGTATCATAATCATAGTAATCACAGGATTGAGAATTTAAAGAAGAAAATTCACTTGAATCAATAGATGTCCACTTCTGTTGAAGAGAGAGGTACAAATATTTCTTTTTTTATCTTTTTTTATTTTTATTTTTTATTTTTTGACAGGCAGAGTGGACAGTGAGAGAGAGACAGAGAGAAAGGTCTTCCTTTGCCGTTGGTTTACCCTCCCAATGGCCGCCGCGGCCAGCGCGCTGCGGCCGGCGGACCCCGCTGATCCGATGGCAGGAGCCAGGTACTTATCCTGGTCTCCCATGGGGTGCAGGGCCCAAGGACTTGGGCCATCCTCCACTGCACTCCCGGGCCACAGCAGAGAGCTGGCCTGGAAGAGGGGCAACCAGGACAGAATTTGGCGCCCCGACCGGGACTAGAACCTGGTGTGCCGGCGCCGCAAGGCGGAGGATTAGCCTAGTGAGCCGTGGCGCCGGCCTACAAATATTTCTTAAATACTACTGTTTGAGTCCCAGACTCTGTGTGGGCCACTGAGAATACAAAATAAGATGACTCCTTCTTTCATATAACTTATAGAACAGTTTAGGAGAGAGATAATTAACAGGGAATTTTAACATAGGATAATGAATGCCTTGATTGAAGCAGTCTGTGATGAGACAGGAGTACACAGGCATGACATATCACTCAGATTTCGTGCCTTGGAAAGAACCAATGAAATTTCCCAAACGTCAGAAGTATGATCTTACATAAAAGTGACCTCTGTAGATTTCATGTTCTGAGGCTACACGATTGCAATTTTTCTGACTAAAAATGTGAGTCATTAGGGCCAGTTTGTGGCACAGTGGGTTAAACTGCCACTTGTGACATGAGTTCAAGTCCTATCTACTCTAATTTTTATCCAACTGTCTCCTAAGCAAGGCAGCAAAAGATGGCCCAAGGACTTGGGTCCCTACCACCCACAGGGAGATCAGAATGGAGTTCCTGGCCCTGCAGCAATCTGGGGAGTGAATCAGTGGATGGAAGATTAATCTCTCTCTCTCTGACTTACAAATACATAAAAACATAAATCTTTTTTAAAAAATGAAGAGGATTCTCCCTTAAGGAATCCCATGTGAAAGACTAATGACTTAAGTACTTAAGTTAGCGTGCAGGAAAAAAATGTGGTAGTTTGAAAACAGCAGGTGGTAAAACTACACAATTTGATAATGAAGAGTAGGTTTCAGATGAAGTTTAAAATGTTAAGGAAAAATACTCCTACGGCATAATTAACTGAATGAAGTCCTTCTCTTTATTTAGTATGGACCAAAATACCCATGCTCATTCTCATCCAGTATCTACTAGAGAAAGAAAATGGCTGAAGTTCTACATACCTCAGCGGATATTTGATGCACACAGAAATTTGGTAAATCATTCAAAATGAAAATATTATAATTCAACCTATTAAGGGCTTGACTGAACTAGTTATTTCATATAATAAAACACACATTAAATGTTATTTAACTGCCAAATCCGAACTATAGAGCTTAGATTTAACTTGTGCCAACATCTGGAGCAAAACTCAGTATTGATAATCCTGATTCATTGAACAATTTCCTCTAATTTGTTTCATTATGCAGCACATATAATTAGAACTACTGGAAATAAATATTATAGAGTATTCAGTTACAGAAGCACTGTAAAAATAGTTAATTATCCACAATTAACATCTCAAAAGAAATAGCATTTTGTACCTATCTTAAGCTGTTTAGGAAATTTGTTACTTATGCAACATATATCACATTGAGAAAAATAAAATCTGAGTTTAAAGTTTGCCTAGTATTTAATCATATTTTCTTAAAGAAATAATGCAAAAAAAGGAAGTACAACTAAAACAGAAGAATATCATATGAAATTATACTCTTGGATACAGAAAAAAAGATCAGAATTTAATTTATATTCATATCAATTTGCCGAATTAACAAAACATGCAGAAGAACAAGGTACAAATAATGCCATCAAGATCAGATTCCCAGAGTAAATCTAAACATGACTACCATTTATTAAGCACTACTCACTGCTAGGTATATATTGCTAAATGCCAGTTCTGATGGGTATTAATATCCCTACACTTGAGAAAAATCAATGAGACAGACATGCAGAAAAATGTTCAGGTACATTACTAATAAGTGCCAGACGGAAGATTTGATCCCAAGTTTGTCGAATTCCAAAGACCATGTTCCTATCTCATTAGGACATTACAGTCAATGTGTACTACAGGACAAGCAACAAAAACAGCAGGTGTGATCTGACACCTACTTTCTTCTCAGCATGTATAAACTGTTCTTCTTCCTGCCTTTATGTTAAAATAAATGGCAAATGGATTTCATCTTTATAAGCATTATTTTTCTACAGTTTCCTATTTCACCTGACATTTAGTAAAATCAGCTACATGCAGATGCTTAATCAATGACCACTGCTCCCTAACTGGTTAGAAAATTAGACTTTGGTTTCATTTTTACCATCACCTACTGCAATATCATTACTTCTGCTAATTAATTGCTTTCAGCATATTATTTCTATTTAATAACTAAAATATGTCACATTTTTCAACTTTGAGACCTTCATCTTCTAACTTTACCTCAGGAAACTAGTTCTCATTTTTATGGTAATATTTTTGGCTAATTCATTTTTAATATTTTTACTAATGAAATAATGCTTAACATAATTTAATCAAATATGAAATTGCTGAATTACTTATAGGAAACACTGTGTTTTTCCCCCACAATGGAGATTTCATCTTTCCTGTCAATATATTTATTTTCTTGGAACATTTGTAAATAGGACTTTAATTTGCTATCAACTTAACTCAGTTGCTTGAGTTGGAGTAGACATTTTTTGACGATTATCTTTTTTTTACTACTATCCATTTTTGATGCTTATATGCTTGAAATGAGCACTACAGAGTAGCTTTGGAAAATGGCATAGTTTATTAATAAAAAGCTTGCTAAAATACAGCTTCATGGGGCCGGCCCTGTAGCATAGTAGCTAAAGCCGCCACCTGCAGGGCAGCATCACATGTAGGCAAGGGTTTGAGTTCTGGCTGCTCCACTTCCAATCCTGCTCTTTTCTATGGCCTGGGAAAGCAGCACAAGATGGCCCAAGTCCTTGGGCCCCTGCACCCACACAGGAGACCCAGAAGGAGCTCCTGACTCCTGGGGATTGATGCAGCTCCAGGCATAGTGGCCATGTAGGAAGTAAACTAGCAGATGGAAGACCTCTCTCCCCTCTGCCCCCCTCTCTGCCTCTCTGTAACTCTGCCTTTCAAATAAATAAATAAATAAATCTTTTTAAAAAATATTGCTTAAAAAGCTTTACTGGTAGGATAGAAAAGGAAGCCAGGAAGAGAATTACAGAAAGAGGTAGGAACCTATTTTACTTCCCTTCACTCACTTTTTAAGTTCTTTATTCACAGACTTTTAAGTAGAAATTTCAGTGTATTTTCAGCAAAGCAAAAAAATATTTAATGTGATAACCACTGTATGTAGGTATACTTATATAGATATATATTTATGAACTTGTTTCTGAATATTATTTATAAAATGTATTTCAATAAATATGTAATAAATACAAAAATATAACATTTATTATAAATATTCAAAGACAAGTTCATGAAATGATGAAGCAAAACAAATGTCAAACAGGAACAAAATCTGTAATTCTTCTAAAATTATGACGAAGGAGGTAATGGTTTTCCAAGATTAAACTCCTTTGTTGCTCTTTTGAAAGATATCCTACATATTTTGTGGGCCCTTCAATTTTTCTTAGTCTCGTTTTCAGAACCAATGAGAGTTCTATAGGAGGAAATTGAAGGTGTTATTGAGCAACATAATAAGCAGCAGAAATGACTCGGGGAAATGCCTAGAATATAGCCTTTGAAACACACGAAGCAGAATCTTTTAATGCCATATTAGGTATTGTTGGTAAGGTGATAAAAGCAATGGCTCTACTTGCTGGGGAAAAATAATTTCAAAAATGCAAACAAACACCTTTTTACTGAAAGTTAAACACTCCTGTAGAAATTAAAGATTGCCACATTCTGAGACAGTCACTTTCTCAGCACAAAACAGCAGCAGTGTTTGAAAGCAGTCATGCAAGAAAACAGCCTTTCTCAACCCTGCTCTTTTAATCCATGTAGTTCCTATCAATATTAACCTCTTATAGAAATGCTTGTACAATATAACTATTGAACTTTCTTGCTAGAAGTGTTACCATAGCTGTTAGTCATCCCTATAATGTATTTTGCAATCAGCTAAATCATCAAAGTATTTTTTAACAATGAACAGTTCAGAAGTGACAGATCTACTTTCTTGTTCACAACTGCTTATCAGAGAATAGATATCACATATGTTTTCCAGGTGCTTCCTATAGTTAGGATACCTTCACAGAAGCCGCTCATGAAAGATAAGGTCATAAAAGAGATGAAAAATGTGTGAGCTTCATACACTTATGGTTTTATCATCAGACAAGATAGCTTTGGTTAAAGGACTGTAACAGTCAGAAACAGAAAACTGCAGCTCACATTGAAGGGCGAGGACATTAAAGTTTAAGATTCAGTTTGTGTTTGCTTTGCTTAATAGCCGCATAATACTGTCTGGCTTAAAACAATTGCTTACTTATAGATTATCCAAACAAAATGTCATGTTAGATTAACTCTACACTGCCAAATTATAGACATGGTTATATCTCCAGAAACAAAAATAAAAACATGCAAGTGTTACCCCTTTATGGCAATATCTAACAGGAAATCTAAACATTTCAGCTCTTTGAAAAGAATAGGCCCATTGTATTTGTGGATCCAATCTCAGTGTCTGACTCAAGTCTCCTTTTAACTTATTATGTATGTGTGAAACATCCAGGATACTTCCATTCAGTATTTTCAAAACTGCAGGTGATTTCCTTTAACTTATTTGGATTTTTCCCTATTTAATATGTCATTATTTTGACAATGGCCTTTTTCAGGCCCTTGAATATCAATTCAAAGAACAGAATTCATATTTATTTGTATGAGTTTTCAGACCTGAAATGAGGAACCAGGATTGTTTCAGGATTGAAACATTTGGCAACAGAACAGTAGCTATGCTGAGTGGCTTATTCTGAGAAGAAACAATTTCCACAGTGGTCGTTCATCTACTGTCATTGGTAGCATTTTGATATAAATACTATAGGAGAAATTATTAAAAATACTAATGTTTATGGCACCTGCATCATATAAAAGTCACATTTAACTATCAATAATTTAGAAAATTATGATGATTTATAAATTATTTCTAAACTACTGAATATGTATTTCTGCTGTGCATATCTTCCTCCAGTGTGAAAAGGGCTTTCTCAAGGTTTAAGTTCCCTGAAAATCTGGAGCACAGAGGACATTTCCACTTGAGATAAATTAAGCCAAATTCTCATCAGTGTAACATTTTGTAGTTTTTTATTCCTCATTATTTCCCTCAGTGAGCACCTGAAAGGATCAAATATAATCATAAAATCAAGTGTAAGGAATAAAGATATTCTCACTTTGAAACATTTCTAAAATATATATGTATGTTGAATTTTATATTTAAATAACTATTCTTATTATTGTTATTCTTTCCCCTAATCCCATAAAATACACAAACTCTACGACCATTTGTATCACTACAATCAGAGAATTCTATATAACTAAGACAATTATTTTTTCAAAGAAGGGACGCCGTACTGCCTGAGGTCTATAAATGAGGATATTCTGAACTGAAATTTACCAATTCATAGATTTGTTGCTTTGCTATCAAGAAATCACATTTCTTCAGCTCTCTGGATTCTATATTCAATTTTAAAACTCTGCATTCGCTTAAGAAATTCATCATCAGACAGATTCGCGTGCCTTAAGGGCTGATTCTGAGGCCAGAGTGCTGTTTAGGACATCTGCCATTCTATGGGTCTGCTGTGTATTTCGCTTCCCATGTTGGATCATTCTCTCCCTTTTTTATTCTATCAGCTAGTATTTGCAGACATTATTTTTGTTTATGTGCTCCCTTTGGCTCTTAGTTCTATCATTAGGATCAATTGTGAACAGAAATTGATCACCGGGACTAGTGAGATAGCATTGGTACATGCCACCTTGATGGGATTGTATTGGAATTCCCTGGTATGTTTCTAACTCTACCGTTTGGGGTAAGTCAGCTTGAGCATGTCCCGAATTGCACATCTCTTCCCTCTCTTATTCCCACTCTTATATTTAACAGCGATCACTTTTCAGTTAAGTTTCAACACTTAAGAATAATTGTGTATTGATTACAGTATTCAACCAAAAGTATTAAGCAAAACAAACAAACAAAAAATACTAACAGGGATAACGTATTAAGTTGTTCATCAACAGTCAGGGCAAGGGCTGATCAAGTCACCGTTTCTCACAGTGTTCATTTCACTTTAACAGGTTTCCTTTTTGGTGCTCAGTTAGTTGTCACCAATCAGGGAGAACATATGATATTTGTCCCTTTGGGACTGGCTTATTTCACTCAGCATAAAAGAGTATTTCAGGTATGGAAAGCCAAGACACTCTGGCAAAAAACAAAAAACAAAAAAAACAAACAAAAAAAAAAAACACAAAAAAAACACCAAACCTAAATGAAAGATCTCCACGAGTGAGTGGAGAGAACAGGTCATCAAAGAAGGAGGTACCTTTCTCTGAAGGGAGGAAAGAACTTCCACTTTGACTATGACCCTGTCTACATATGATCAGAGTCGGTGAACTCAAAAGGCTTCCATAGCCTTGGCAGCTCATGACAAGAGCCTAGGGTGATTACTGATGCCATAAACAAGAGTGTCAATTTGTTAAGTCAACAACGGGAGTCACTGTGCACTTATTCCTAATGTAGGATCTCTGTCCTTAATGTGCTGTGCATTGTGATTTAATGCTATAACTAGTACTCAAACAGTATTTTTCACTTTATGTTTCTATGTGGGTGCAAACTGTTGAATTCTTTACTTAATATATGCTAAACAGATCTTCTGTATATAAAGAGAATTGAAAATGAATCTTGATGTGAATGGAAGGGGAGAGGGAGCGGGAAAGGGGAGGGTTGTGGGTGGGAGAAAAGTTATGGGGGGGAAGCCATTGTAATCCATAAGCTGTACTTTGGAAATTTATATTCATTAAATAAAAGTTTAAAAAAAAAAGAAAAAAGAAGTTCATCATCAACAATGTCTGAAACTATGTTCCCAAAAAGCCAATCTAACCTCCATACAAGATCAAACCAATATGAGCAAGTAATGATATTCCAACACTGTTTTCCACATCCTCTCACTCTTTATTCTTCACCTTTTAAACAAAATGACTCATTCCAGACGGGCTATTCCTGACAATCTATTTAAGAATATGATTCAAAACAATCACTCATCACCCCAGCGTTCCATTAGTACACTATAATTTACTCATTTATAAATTGGACTTTATTCAAGCCACACAGCAACTAACAAAGATTTCAGTGCATATCTGAATAAAACACTACTTCAAACACCCTAATTTTGAATGACTCCCAGAGCTCACAATTAAGGAGTATCATTTATTTATCCTCATAAACCCTATTTTTTCCTTGGTGCTTGATCACTGGAATTTTATCTCACCCTTCTGTTTTCTCTATAATGTGGCTCACAAAAAGCTCAGATTTGCACTAAATTCTTCTGCTTTCAGGATGGTTTTCTTCCTCTCATTACTTTCTACCCTTAACTTCAGGATCACTGTTCTTCCTGATGCCTCAGACCCACACCTCTCTCTCCAGGGTCACCTGTCTCTCCAGGGTCAGCTCACACTTCAGTCTCCACTGCTCTCTGCTTGCTCACTTACCACCCACAAGCTGTTAGGGAAGAGCTTAAGCTCCTTCACCTAGAGTCCCAATACTTCTTTTGACATAGTTCTTTCCTGGTCAGCATTTGATTTTAGCTCAAATGTCATACTCAAGAACATTTTTTCTGGTCTTCCTCATCAGGCTGACCCACCATCTACTCTTTACTATTATTTCCTCAACACCTCCCACTATAATGTAAATTCCAGGGTCACCAGGACCTTCCTTGTGTTTGATCACATTGTACCCATAGTATGCCTCATAATAACTGATATAAATGCGTTCAGTAAATACTTATTATATTGGATATTGGATAAAAAGCATGGATGTTAGATGCAGTGACTGCCACTGTGCTTTGAGACATTAATTATTCCAAGAATCAAGCAAAGCAAATCAAATTTAATTCGTATGAACTGAAAAACTTTCCCAAGTAATATGGAGTTGGCCCCATGGTCACCTCATAATGAAGACCAAATTCTTCAACCCCACTTTTAACGTGGACCACTTCACTAGTTTTAGTTCTAGACAATGGGATAGGAGTCAAAGGATTCAGTGACCATTTCCAGGAACCTCTTCTTACAACTGAACCTCATCTCGATGTATTCACCGTTTCTGTGGGGGGAAAAATAGGCGAGGTCATGCCAGCCTCATCCTAACTCAGATGTACATCTAATTTGCAACACCAGAGATACAGAGGAATATGTTGCCAAAGGAACTATCCAGATTCTTTTCACCACAAGATCTCTCCATAGCATCTCCTCTGTCAGTGCCAGCAAGATGTCTTTGGCTGCTGGTGCAAACACCAGCAAAACATAGATAGTAGCCACAACATCTTCAGACTTTCAGAAATACGGAGGAATCCTTTCTCATTTCTGCTTCAAATTTTAACACAGTGGTTTCTAAATCGGGCTTTTCATGAGTGTCTGTGGTCTCTGAACTGGCTCAGGGCAACTTATCATGTAATAATATTTGGAATTCAGATATCTAATATGCATACAAAAACATCGGAGGACTCTTCCTGGAGGTTTTCCAACAAATTGGAAGTTGAAACCAATGCTGATGAATGTCTTCTATGAGATCACCGATAGGTACAGAGTAGTAGTTTTATAGAATCCAAACATTACAGAAAGAAGAGTACAAAGTTAAAATTATGAACTTAGATGCAGTGTTGTGAAAAGAATCTGTACAAGTGAGAGATTCTGAAGCTTATAGCCTGATAGAAAGCCTGCCTCCAAGAAGTAACCATAGCAAAGGTCAGAATGCCCTGTGTGCTAAGATAAATGGCACTGCTCCAAACGCTCAGGTATTCAGAAACTAGGGTCAGTCCAGTCTCAGAATTCAGAAGCAACATTCAATATTTATTTGAACTACAAAATTCCAGAATTGTCCAACACTATTTTGAACTGCCTTATGTCTGTCATATGATATAAATTAATTAAATAACTATGAAATAAGTTAAAAAGGAGAATGAGTACAAGGTATGTTTAAAAATTCATGGAAAATGAAATTAAATAAATGCATTTTGGTGCAATAAACCACTTTGAGATCCATGCACAGATTTGTCATAATATGCATTTTTTCATGAACTTTTTGAAGAAGAACTCTCATATGCATCAATCTCAATTCTTTGCACCAAAATAAATTTTAATTTAATTCCATTTTCCATAAACTTTTCAAGTATCCTCATAGATCTAAAATTTATTTGGCAATATTAAGTGTAAACTAAGATAATATACATAGTACTCAGTTTTTCAAAATACACTTTATTAATAATTTGATATTTTTAGGACCACCTTAAATTGGTCCAACAAAACTGTCAGTATTGTAGAAAAAAATAGATCTTTCTTTCCTAAATTGCGTTTTCCTTAGTATATGTTATTTATTTTTCAATGTCATCTCATGTTTTAAGAATCGTTATTTCTTATTAAGTATTACTGTTAATTTTGTTATTCTGTTTGGAAAAAAGCCACCAGGACAGATGATGGATGCACAGGACACAATGATTAAACAAGGAAGATGCATGTTGGTGAATAGTTTCTACACTAGAATAATGCACATTACCACAAGGAAGGTGAGAATGAATACACTGTTTCCTTAATCAGCTCAAAGTTAACAAAATAGCCACTGCTTATCTACACACTTGTTTTTCTTGTCTTGTACAAGTTTTTTCATCTTACTCTTGCTTTTTCCTTCTATCTCTAAGAAATCAGAACAGTCTTTATACAGTCCTCTTTCTGCATGGTCATGTATGGGCATTTACACATAGCCACACTTACCGCAATCAGAAACAGTAACATAATTTTTCAGTGTTGCTTAACAAGTCTAGAACACAATTTGCATTTGAAAAAACGCAACTTATCAGAGATCAAAATATAATGTCTTGTTTTAATTCTATGGTGACACAGAAACCCACATCTAATCCCATTGTTAAATAGGTAGAGGGGCAAAGTGTTCCATATATCTGTGCTATAGATCGTCATGTTGATAAATCTCTATCTATAAAAGTAATCTTTAAGGAGACCTTCCTTTCTCACTGTCAGAAAAATATAATCACAGCCTACTGTCGGTGCAATTCCACTTTCCATCTCTGCTATGTGCATACGACTTCGTAAGATACAGCCACTGTCAAGTTTCAGAACAGTTCCTTGTCTAATCTTTCTACTTCTCCAGATCTTTGATATAGAACCTGTTAGAATGTATTGCTTACTTTTCCAGTGCCTATGTTTATCTCACTTCCACTCTTACCATCTGCTGTACTGCATTTCCTTCAGAAAAGTGAAAAGTTTTCACAGTGCCCAGAGCTTTCCCTGCAAACAATGCCCTCTTTCCCTCTTCCTTCCTTCCTTTCTCCGCTTTTTATTTAGTCTTATTTTGTGTTAAGGTCAAACTGTTTTTTAAGAGTTCACTTTGCAAACATTACTACAGGGTTGAAATTCCTATCCAAATACTTTTGATGGATTTGTAAACATCCCTGATATTTATCACTGGCTCCTGCCCAAATACACACATTTTGGTGTATCTCCATTCTTTTGAATTATCTGAAAACAACAACACAAGAAAAAGGCTGTGGGAAATCCTGGCTTACTGCATATCACCAAAATATGGTGACATAATTATCCACAAAGCATAATGCATTATATCAAAACGCCAATCAGGTTTAGTACAAATTGACTTATACTGACAGAGCCTGTAAAGAGATACCCAAAAATATTCTACCCTTCCCTATTACTTGACTTTTCTATAGGCTTTCATTTTTGACTGATAGATCATGCTTACTAAATATTTATTAGAGAAGGCAAGGTTGAAAACATGATGAAAAAGTGATTTCTGTGCTATATACAACTATCCTGCTTTTGATGATTCTCTTCCACATGAATTATATAACAGTGGACATAAGAAACCAACATTAATTGTTTATTTTTATTAGCTATGAATAACTCAAGTTGTAACGCAGCATTAAAATTAGCAGCTTTATGACTGTGGCCAAGTTACTGAACCTCTGGATGCCACAAGTGAAAAAGACATCTGCCCTGCAAAAAAATTTGATTAGTGACGATTCGTGTATGGCAAGATGTCTGACGTTCAGGGCAGTCAGCAAATTAAAACAGTTGTTACCATTATTAGAATCATTATAACTGGTATACAGCCTCAGCGTCAATCTCTGCAACCTCACTGAATGACAAAGTAGCTGAGATAGTGATCTGCATTCTTTATAAGTATTTACTTCATTGGTGCAACACATTCAGTTATTTTTACATTTTAAAAACAACAAAAAAGTGATTGATTTCATTACTGTAATTAAAGTCATCACACCACAGCTTTCTACATGTGCCTTTACATTTCCTATATTAAGGCTCACCAGAGATAAAGAGGATCCCATCAGGGAATGGATGGGCAAATGCTTTCATGCACTCCGTTCCTTCTCAACTGGAAACAAAAACATCTTGAAAACCCTTACATGCTAGTAAGAAAATGTAAATTTTGCATGAGAAAATTAAGAGCTCTCAAAATCCCATGTGATTTAAATCTAAGAAATGCTTGTACAGAATTACAAAAAGAGTCTTTAAATCACTTACAATGTTTAAGGATAAAAATCACAGGAGACACAGCAATCTCCAAGACATCAGATTTTCTGAAATAACATTTTTATCTCAAATCATAAAGTGACCAGTCACATTTAGGGTTGTCAACTATATTAATTCCATAAGATGAAAACAAACAGCTAACCAGGTATTCCTAATACTATTTGTACTTCTAATTATTTTTTAATGTGTGTCTTTTTTTTTTTTTTTTTTTGAGAGGGAGAAAGAAGAGAAAGAGACAAGACCAGAGACAGACACAGAGTTCCCTTACACAGGTTTACTTTACAAATGCCTTTAACAGCTGAGGCTAGGCCAGGCCAAACCAGGAGCCAGGAAATCCATCTGCATTCACATGTAAGAGGTAGGGACCCAACTACATCTATATGTGTCATCTCAAAGATGGACATTAGCAGGAAGCTGAAATCAGGAGTGGAGCCAGGACTCAAGCTGAGGCAATCCAACATGAGATGTAGGCATCCAAAGCAGCATCTTAATCACTAGGTCAAATGCCAGACCCTTAAGTCTTCCTTAAAGTGGAAATACATATTAAAACTATAGATACAAAGGATTGGCAAACATGAATACAGATCAGCATGAATTTGATTCAAATAAACATTTGTGCAAAATAAAATTAAAATAAATATGATTTTAATTTAAAAGTTATTTAAGCAATTACAATTTTATCAAAATTACTTCCTTCAAGAAACATGGGCTCATCATTCAATCTAAAACATTACTAAAAAGGTGTAGAAATTTTAAAAGCTTTACAAATAAGTAATTCTCTTTTATATTACTGAGTTAAAAAATTAATGACTGATTATGTCAATACTCAGATTGAAAGTGAAAAAGTCAATCAATAACAGATATCTCCTCTTATTCCAATGCTCCATAAAGTACCAGGAGGTTAAATAAATTCTTATTATTCATTGAATTTCAACATTGTATGGAAAATAAACCTATAATTAAATATTATAGGTCAAAAAATATTCTTGCACTTGCAAAAATCTTAAACATAAAACCCAATGGCATTTTCCCTAAATAGTAAAATAGTTTTATATTAATTTTCAGTGGTTAGTATTTATAATAATAAAGCTTACATAAAATGACAGTAAAACTAAATTTAGACAAATATTTCCTAATGCTGACATATTTAGGAAGAAGAAAAAATATACTTTAATATAGTATGAGACTATTTCAGGAATTATAAGAAATCTGGGTCATTGTGTATTTTATAAACTGTAATATGTCTCAGAAAAAGATCTTTGGCAGACTGCACATTTGAGATCAGTTGATGATGAGCTCACAGAAATAACAATTAATTTAGTTTTTCAAGTACAAAAAGGTGATTTTCACTAGTACATAGGAGAGTACTGAAAAATTTGTGGAAAATTGAATTAAAACAAATATTTATGATGAAAAAAATTTTGAAGTCCAGGTATCTTTTTTTCATAATATGCACAGATGTTTGGGAAGCCCTCATATGCATGAACTTCAAAAATTCTTCCATGAAAATAACTGAATTTGTTGAAGTAATCTCATATGACTCATACAAATGATATTATTAGTCAGTTTACTTTTGTTGAATATGTTATGTTATATCTGGAACCAGAGATAAGATAGGTACAGAAAGCTTTATCTAAGCTTTATCTAACCCTTCCATATAGAATACTGAGTCATGGAAAAATTGTTCACACATTCTAGTATCAGCAAAACCAACACTGGCTTTCCTACAAGAACAGAGTTCCTTAGTGTGGGGAGCAACTGGGAGCAACTCGGACTAGACTAAGTTACTGGAATTAAGACTTATTCTATGCATCTGCTCTCCCACAATATGGCGCTGGGAGAGGAGGAAACAGCTTCTACACAGCTGCCTCCAGTTCAACCAATAAACTGTAGGACCTGCTCCTGATTGGAGGAGAGCAGCGTACTCGGCGTGTGGGTAGCAGAGTTGGGATTGGTGGAAGAGGACTATAAAGGAGGAGAGAGACAACATGCACCAGGAACATCTATCTGAAGGAACACCTGTGCAGCCCCCGAGAGAGCCGGCCGGTGGTGTGCCGCTCCCCCGCGGAAGTGGGGAAAGTGGCAGGGGGAACCGCCCTTCCACGGAGGTGGAAGGGATGGTAGCCAACCCGGGAAGAACCAGCAGCAAACCCGGGGAGGGCCGAGCAGGCAAAAGAACAGCGCAGGGTCCTGTGTCGTTCCTCCAGGAAGACGGGGAGCGACATAATGGTGCTGTGACTCGGATATGAAGCCTAGGCAGGGTTTAGTGTCGTTCCTCCACGAAGAGGGGGAGCGACACTTAGAATCGTCCTCATTTTCCAACAAGTGTGTGTGTGTGTGTTAAAAAGACAGTGATCCTTACTCCAAACAAAAATAGTATTTTGGAGATTAATATGGCTACAGAGTGACACAACAATCTCATAGGTGGGTATGTTTTCAGTCTCATGAGAAAAATACAAGTAGACACTATCATGGCCTCCATTTCTGTCTTCTAAAAAGAATTACTTTCTATATTACATTGTTGAATGATTATATAGAAAAAGAAAGCTTTATGGTGTCAAAATAAATTTCAAAAATAGAAGGAAAAATAGAAATATTAGATCCAGGAAAACAGAGGCTTTGCCAAGGAGCAATAATGTCATGTGGTGGGAGGGGGAGTGGTGGCGAAGGGAAGGCAGGTGCGTGCCAAGCAAAGCTGGGGGCTGTTCAATCAGCCCTATCAGTGCTCCATCAGTGTCTCCACTCCAGCCAAATCCAGAGAAAACAAGGAGTCAAAGATTCAGGTCAATAAGCTTATAGGCGATTTGCACAAACAGCTCCTCCAGCAAGGTAAAAAACAAAGTCATATTGGCTTTTCTTTTTTATTCCTTCTCTTTGAACTCCCTGGTCCAAACACACTCTGGAAATGTCAATGTTATATGCAAGAATTTAAAGAGCTGAGCTTCTTAATCCCGTTAAGAAAAAAGGAACAAAGTTGTCTGTAAAGATCCCCTTCCTGGCTGAACTCAAAATGATTATGGTAGAACTGCTGTAGGTGGATTCTGATTCCAGCATCAGAGGAGGCAAAAAAATATGGCTTAAGTCATACCCGAAGAGGAGAAGACCCGATATTGATTGAAAAGAGTGTCTGAAATGGAAGTAAATAGGCTTTCTGAATGAAGAAAATGAAACTAGGAAGCAAAATAGCATGAAGGTTTGTGGATCAAATGAAAACCAAGCAGTTACTACTCCCATCATCAAATATACATTTAGGTACAGTGCTTTTTAATTTGTTTGTTTATCACTTCTCAAAATTAAAGATCTAGATAATATTTTTGTTGCTTTATCTTAGCACAGGGTGAGAAGCAGATTAATGACCATAATCTAGGCTTAGGTTTGTTATGTACAATCCAAAGAAACATAGCTTTTCTTCAATAATGTCTTAATTTTTAACAAAGTTACAAAACCACATAAACTGATAAAAATAAATGAGGGGACTGGTGTTTCAATGAGTCTGCCAGCCTATTGGCAGAAACAGTTAAGCACAATGATAAAACTGGTTCTAATCCTCATGCCTCTTACTCTATTTTCTGATACAAGGATGAGGAAAGAGAGAAACACCCAACGCTGCTGCTATTGTGGAACGGGAGAAAGTGACGCATACCATCCTCAAACACACCCAAACCACTGTGCTGGAAATGTCATTAATGAGCTACAGATGGAGGCTCATCAAGCCCTTGGCTAAAGCCTATGATTCGATGCTGGTGGTGTTATCTGTATCTCCTGACAGCTCCCCACTTCACCTGTTTTGATTTCTTTAACTTTCTCTTTCTGCAGGCCTTTCTTCTTTAGGCATCTACTACAAGCTGTGTCCTGACCATGTCTCTTTTCCCTGCTGGACTTCAGCTCTCCCCTGTGACTCATAAAAGGCAGCTTCTCTTCACAGTCCTGCTCCCCAAGCCTTCTATTGTGGTAGGAATCCAACAGATTCCTAGAGCAACAGGTTCCACAGGTATGGCTACCCCTCTCCCACTCCCCAGCTCTCTGCTGTCCTCTTCTGGCCCTCCTGCAACACGAGTTACTGTGTTCTGTAAATGCACTCCTTTCCCTTAGTTCTCTGCTCAAAGCACCATACCCATCGCTCTTTACAAAATAGCATGCACACGCACACACACAGACACAAAGCCATTCTATCACTTTACATGTTCTGATTTTCCTTCACAGTGCTCAGTATCACACAACATATACAGTGTAAGTTTGATAGTCTATTATTGCCCCCTCTCCTCCTGAGAGTGGGGATTGATTTTGTCTACTGGTGTACCTCCAGCACCAATGAGAGGGTCTAGCACATAACAGTCTCTTCAAAGATTGTCTGAGATGTTCTCAATTTATTCTATTAAACAGAACTGGTAGCAGCTACCAACCCAATAAAGTGTCTGTTCATGTTTACTTTGGGTTCTGTATTGATTACTTCTATTGCTAGCACTGAATCCAAGTCCCAGTAAAAAATGTTTTATTCCTTTTTCTCTAATATGCATTGCATTTTTCTATTTAGCCAATGCTTCCTCTGACTATTCGCCTTATCTAGTCATTAAGACTGGATCTGCAGTTGTTTTGTCTAAGATTAACTTTAATGACATCTTTTCCCCTTTCAACCTTTGCCAACAGAGCCGTGTCATCAGAGAATAATTTGTGAGGATCCTCAGTAACTTTTTCTAGATAATCAGTATTGATAACTCGAAGTTCACTGACACACAGTTTCTTCATAGTTGAGTTTTTCAATAGCATCACATTCTAGCCTACAGTGACACTGATCTGACACTTTTCTTCCTGTTCATATATCCTCTGACATTCTCCTGGAATGTATCTCAAGACATGTTTATTTCCCTTCAGTCATTAACACATTTGAATATTTCAGTGAAGAAACCTTCTTCCAAATAATTAGAAACAGTGAACTATTTTAGAACTGATTCATGCCAATCCCACGAAGAAACTTAGTGTTTTTGAGTTTACCCAAGTATTGCTAATATATGATAGCAGTCTCATCTGCTAGCAGTGATGCAACTAAAAACAACTAAAAGCTGCTTTCTAGGAAATCTGTATTTCAATTTATAGTAGTTTGCTTAGTTCTATGCATGCATGAGTGCACTTCCATGTCTAGTACATAAACCAAAAGAAAGGCATAAAAAATAAGTGAAGCAAATGATTCAGTACCACAGGAAATATTGTAGCACTTATGGACCCAGCCTTGATGTCTTCATCCTCTGTAAATTCTAGGAAATAATTCTTGCTTGTTTCTTTCCTTTCAAAGATACTGTAAGGCAAGACGCCAAGCAATCTATAAACTCCTGAACTAAAGAAGATGATGTAAACTGAAAGTACTGCTTAGTATTTTGCTAATAATGTTTAAATATCAAGACGAAAAAGCCAAATTCAAAGTAGCATAATTTTATACACTTAGTTCACATATTTTCAAAGATGAGAAATAGGGACATAAAATAAGTAGCTCATCCAAAGTTAAAACTGACATGAGAAATTTTAGTAGAATTGCCAGGTTCAGATTTTAGGCCTGTAACCATAACAAAGGAATTTCTAAGATTCACATAATTAAGAATTTTACATATTAAAGGTAATATAAAGTTCTGTTCTGTCCAATATTCAGCATTTCTGTGGAATATTACTTCATAAGAGTAATTTGGGTTATATTTGATCACATGGTTTATAATGATTAGAAACTTTATTAATATTAATTAGTGCTTTAAGACTTAGTAAAATTTGCTCTTTAGCAAGGATATAGATAGTATCAGTGTGGAACTGAGGAAAACCTTACATTAAGAGTCACTATAGACACTGCAAACATCCTGTGTGATATAAAGCTTCAGTTTCTAAAGGAAGTAGAACGTTTAGCTCCAATTAGTTATATCTTCAGAAATGTACAAAGATTTTTTCTTGTATTTAAAAAAGGGAAAGTTACAATAGTCTATGAATGCTTTCATACAGAATACAGTTGCTAGGACATGAAGTTATGTAATAAATCTAGATGTGACATCAATGCTCTCAACCTACTAATGCATCAAATACATTATCTAAAGAACTTGGAATTTCTAGCCATGTTTTTATGATCTGAGTTTTTAAACCAACTGCACTTTGACAATAAGGAAAATGCATTTCATGTTTAAAACTTTATCCCTCAAACTCACCAAAGTAAGTCATTGCTAGAGTTTGGACATTTAGACAAACTTTGTAAATAATGTAGTTCATTTTCCAGTATATATCAACAATTTTAACTTGTCATAAATGATTTAGAATATGTTAAAAAGCATGTTTCATCGGTGAAACCAAAGTAACAATATTTCTCTTTAGAAAAACATTTCTTATGTGCTTTTTCAATCATGATACTTCTTTTCATTGCTAATGTATCCTATCCTCTATGACTAGGAATAAAAATGCAATTGTGTATCACTGAGTATGTGGATTTCTACAGAAATACTGGTTTCCATTTTTCCAAAGAGAAAATTTTTTCTTCCCATTTTAGCTTAAAGGAAAAATAGAGAGCAGTGCTTGCATGATCTCAGGTGCATGGAATATCTACCACTGGGCTGCCTTCCTTCTCACCAGTTCCCTCTGACTTTAGAGAGCGTTCCCTGATCTCACACTCTGTGAGAATAAAATAATGACATTCTTTTCCTATTAAATAAGGGCCACCATAATTTAAAATGGTAATAATACCATTATCTTGAAAAATATGATGAGAAAATAAAATTCTTATTCCCATTCATTATAACTTTGTAATTTCAAACTAAACACTAGAGAATTACTTTTTATAGAATATATAGTATTTAATATAGCCTCCACATCTCATATTAAATATTTTATACATTTGAAAATTTTCCAAAATTTACAACTGTACATCAAACTAAGGTTTTTTTCAGTTACAAATGGCCTGTTATTGTTCCACGTGAGATAGTATTCTGGTGAGAGTAGATGGAAGGTACTGTCATAAGATGAGTTAAGTCATGTGAACATTTTCCATCATTCTAATTTCTTCTAAAATTCTTAAAATTTGGATTCTATACTCTTCCGTTAAACATAGCCCCGTACAAGTGACCTTCCCAAAATCTAAACTGCCCACAACTTCAGTCTCAGCCCAGCCACGAGCATTATGGGCAATTGGGGAGTGAATCAGTGAATGGAAGACTGATATCTCTTCTCTCTCTCTCTCTCCACACTCACACATACATGTATATATATATATATATATATATATACACATAATATATAAAATCTCTCATATGATCAAATAGATAAATACACTTTAAAAATAAAGAAATGGATCTAGTATCCAGAAAAACTAAGCAACATATTAATTTGGCCTCAAAATCTGAGTGAACAGTAGGGGAGAAGGTCTACTCAGTCTGTATAGTTCTTATTTTCCACCAGGAGTCTTTGCCCTGGAAGGCAGGGCTCATGTTGCAAGGCTTTCTGAGGTCTTTAGGAATCAGCGGTTAAGGAAGTTTCCTGGATTTCAGCATGTGCAAGTTCTCATGCTGCCATTCTGTTTCTACAGTTTTAAAGACATGATTTCCCTGATCCCAGCAAAAGGAATTGGATTCTTTTTTTTTTTTTTTTTTCATTTTCTGACAGACCACAAAAGGAGAGAGTGACACCAGGATTTTTAATATCTCTCAAATGTATATGTGGCCACCAAGATATGTGTATGCCAATGCTTTTTGAGAAGTTACATCTGCAATCTCGATTTCAGACTGCTAAATCTAGCGAATTAATCTATACAAACACACACAAAGAAAAGCCACTTCACAAAGATATGTAAGTCTGAGTCAAAACAGTACAAGAACAAACACAGACACAGACACACAGACATAAGAGACACATACTCGGAGTCACGCCCTCCAGGAAACTATCATGGGAAAGTCAGTAAAAGCAGCTTTTCTAAACCAAGAAGGTGACGCAAACACTTCTGAAACCATGAATTGGGACTGGAGACAATAGAGAATCCATGTTACTCACAGAGACAAAACAATCGAATTAAAAAAAAATTTAGAAACATCAAAACTTTAAATTGGCTTTTGAGACAAGAAAGCAAGTGAATGCCCACATAAGCATGGATATGGTAACAGCATTGCAACCCTGCTCCGAGTCAAGGGTTGAAATCAACTGAGCTGAGCTGCAGGTGCTTCTCGGTTAATAATGTCAGAAGGGCATCCAGAATGGACAAAAGGTGTGTATTTTCACATTTGATATTACCTAAAAATCACCAACCAGTGTGGAAAGCCAATGTCAAGCACCTAAGGCATTCTGTTTTCAAAAGGCGTGAGAGAGAATCTGTGTGGGGATTCCATCTACTCCACTCAGGCCTGTCCTCAATCCCTAATTCAGTACATGGCAAACAACTGATCTTCAATAAATATTTATGGTAAGAATAATGAATAAATTATAAACACTACATGTATTATAGTTACAAAGATAATTAATATTAAAATGTGCATAGTTAACTGAACAGTCAGCACAAAAATAATTGTTTAAATGTAAAAAAAAGAATCTGTAGAAATGAGATTATTTGGTCCCTCAAAAAAATACTGTTTGAAAAATTCTACACATATTTCCAGTTTGTGAAATTATGTGTCAGCATTTTGAGCACCTTGATTCCATCCTACAGTGCAGATTTTTAAACAAGATCATCTGTGGAAATGGATTTACGTATTCCATCCAACATCAACGATTACCTTTGTTACAATAGTATTCCACTTCTTCACAGCTCAGATTTCCGGGCCCAAATTCTGTGGGAAAGCTTTCCTCCAATGGAAAGTCTCCTTTTGAGATGGTGTCAGCTTCCTCTGATGGACACTCTTCTTCCTCATCCTCAATGGCATCTTCAAGCGGCCCTTGAAAAAGAATCAGGGACACTGTACAAAAAACATCTAATGAAGATCGTGAAATAAAGTCCTTACACAGAATCCTTTCCATTAACATTGGTGAAGAAAATGTACTCCAAGTAGTAACCCCAAGGGGACTCCCAAAAGATTATGCCCATCCAGTCTAAGGAACACTGACCAAGGCCACAAAAGTTGAAGGAAACCCTGGGAAGAAATCAGCACTGCTAATCCCTCCCCACCCCCAACCCAAGCCCCAAACTTATTTTTTTTTTTTTTTAATTCTCTCCTCAAGAGCCAAACTGTGAGCTTTGTGTTCATTTGTTAGAATTAACTGCCTGGTAAAGAGTACAAGTCTCTTTTACACTGTTGTACAATTTTACCTGAGATTTTAATAAAGATTTAAAGCTATTGAATGCATTTTAATTGAACTGAGATTCTAATAAAGTCTATACTTTTAAAAATCCATTTTAAGAGTGGATTCCAAGAAAAGATTTCATTATACGTGGTTGAGGCTTGAAGAAAAATTACATATTTCTCTCCCTGATGAAAGCATAACCCTATTCATAATTAATTGAATTTTTTCTGAAATGAAAAGTAGTTTTCTAATGAAAAAATGTAATTTGTATTTATGTGATACTTTTTCAGTAATAAAAATACAACGCCCTTAGAATGAGAGTGAGGTACACTACATTAATGGACCTATTTTACTGAAAGGATAGGGAGGGCTGTAGTTGTTCAGATGGATTTGAAGCCGACTACATGGGGATAGCACACAGTTGATTGTGAATTTCTGACTGCCTCAAAAGAATCAAAAGTATCTGGCTCATGTTACTAAGTAGTAGTCTGCATTTCCTCCTAAAGAATAAATGTGGCATTTTATCCAAAGAATACAATTATGGTAATTTGCACTAATTGTCACTCATGTCAGCAGTCTCATCAGACAGACTAAATACTTAAAGGCTTAAGTAGACTCTTACTTTTTAGACAAGTGTAAGGAAATTTTCAGTGCCAAAGAATAAATCCTATACATAATTTAAAATAGTGCATATATAACAATTTGTGTGTGTTAAACAGGAATAAGTATACACATTCAAACAGTGTTGTTAATATTTTCCCCAAAGCAAGTTCCCAAAGGACTGAATTCACATGACATATTTGCACTAATTTACATTTACAGATATCTAAGCAAAAGAAAAGGAAAATTTCTTAGAGAGTTTCTTTGTTCTTTATAAACTTTACTTTTTGTCTCTTCAAAACAATTGTTGAGGAAAGAATGCCTTAATTCCTATTATTCAATACTATATTTTTTTCAAACTCCGTAAAACAATGAAGGACTGTGTTTTTTGTGCAAACCATATCCAAAAATCATAAAATTCATGTTAGTTTTTCTATCTTTTATTAACTATTTCAAATAGAATTTATAATTCCTCACCCGTTAGAACATTTGTCAAGGATAATAAGACAGGTAAGGAATATAGAAAGAGTAAAAAATTAAAATAACAAATATTAAATCATTTGATAATTTCAGATAATAAGTAATGCCAAGTCAACACGGAATATAATAGAATATCTTCTTATTTTTTTCAAATAATTCAATTATAACACATTTTGTCACAAGAAGAGATATAAAGCTATTTTGTTTGTGTTTCATGTGGAAGTTTAAAAGCATTTTTATATGACCTTTAAACCATCCCAGTGAGATGAGAATGGAAGTTATTACCATTTTTATTTTATAGATTTGGAAACTAAAGCTTAGAAGTTTAGTTAAAAGAATGAGTATAAGTATAAAAGTTGATGTGCAAACAGGATTTTTAAAATGCCTTTTATTAATACCAGTATGCCATGCTACTATATAAATCATGCTTTTGTGGCTACAGACACATTTTTGTTTCAGGAATAAAGCATGGGTAACTCACAAATACAAAACATATGAGAAAAATTGTTAATTCATATTTATTCATTATTTACTGATAAGCACTTAACTATCTAGTTCAAAAAATGATATATTCCTTGCTGCTTTTTTCAAAGGACTGAAAGGCAGCCGAAATTTAAACAGTGTTCAAAAAGTTCATGGGAAATGCATATTATGAAAAAAGTATGCATGAATTTCAAAATTGCTTTGCAGCAAAACAAATTCATTTCAATTCTATTTTTTCCAGTAACTTTCTGAAGTATATTATTATGTCCTTATATTATGTCCTTCTTCACTCACATACACACACACACACACACACACATCAGTAAGATCTTCTTGTAGACCTACCAACAATAAAATAATTGATTACTAATATTTACTATCTACACAGTTTATATCTATACTGAATCAATCAATATAGAATAACCAATATTAATAACAGAAACATCAACTTCTTTAATAACAGAAATGACAATATACACATATTTTGGATATATATATACATATGTATTTACACTCTGTTTTGCTAACAAAAAGTAAATCTCCAACTGTAATATATCTTAAACAGTTTATATTGAAAATATGAAAAAACAAAGTTCTTCTGTATCTAGGTGCTCTTCAATTATAAAATCATGTACATAATAAAGAAAATGCACTACCAGAAATAAAAATACTTTGGTTTTAAAGAATGAAATTCTGTGCATATGTACTAACATCTTAAGAGGCTGTATTAAAGATAATGTTTAATTGAATAGCTATATAGAATATTTAATGACAACAAATTTGCTCTAGCATTATGGTATCAAATTCAAATTTAATAGTTGTATTAAAATTTAAATAGAAAAGCTCATATGAAAATCTGAAAGAAAACAAAGACATAAAGCATGGATTTGTGATTCCTAAAGCTTAAACCAGCCAATGTTATGACTACCTATGAATGCATCTATAAAATTTAGGGTATCAGAGTTTATAAGATCTTAATTGATAGTATAGGACTGTATAGTATGTATTCTCAGGTGTTTTTTTTTTATTTTATGTGTTGGCCACCACTTTTTAATTGCAAGCATGTAATTGAAAAGAAGCACTAATTTTCAAAATTAAACTACAAAAAAAAAAAAAAACGAACAAAAGATGAAAAATTCCTGACCTCATATGTTCAAAATGCGTAAGGGCTCATTGTAGAACAGGACTGGGACAGAGATTTTAGAGCCAAATGCTTTTTCCCAAAGCAAGTGTTAGATTTGTATAATTTACTATACTTTAAAATGTGAAATTACTCACCATTTCTTTTAGCCATGACATCAAATCAGACTCTGGGAAAAAGGTTTCTCTTAAAATGCATAGTATTTATGGTTTAAGATCAGATCTCACTCTACTCTCTATATTGCATGTTTCTTTAACAGGAAAACCTTACAGATAATCGTTGGCCATAAAATAACATTTTAAAAGGGTAAGAGACACTTGAAGCACAAGTATAATTAATGGCACCAATGAAGGAGGGAATGAAGGAACCTCCTGTATATGGATTAGTGGGCACAGAAGTCCACTTCAGAAAAATCACCACACATAATTTGACATAAATAATAATATCTACTCAGTAAAGGCTCACGACTGAGCTTCCATGTGCCCTCATGGAGAAAATTACTTCTGATTGAGGCCACTTGGCAGGCAAGTGTAAGGAAATCTGAATTTTAGCTCTTCAATTGCTTCTGATTTATAGATATTCAAATGCACTCACCAGAATTAATAGTCACAATGTTTATAAATAAAAAAATTTACCTGGTTTAAACATGTCAATAATTAATGGCACATCAGAAAGCGATGAATACAGCATGCATTAGATGTTGGGCTTGTAATGCTATTAATTGTCTCAGAATAAATGAGTAGGCATCCTTCATGTTTTATACTGGATGACGAATAGAGATTACTGGGACATTCTGATGGATATAAAGTAGTATTTCTATTTTCTGAGCAAAGAGATAATTATATACTAAGGATCCATTTGAATTGTCTTAGATCTTTTCTCTCCAGAGATAAAGCCAAAGATAAAAAGCAATGTGCAGGTTCACAACAGTTAAGGATGCTGAGGGACAGTCTAGGAGATGCAGAAGCCACTTGGTTAGCCAGTACTGACCAGAGCATTGTAAAGGCTGGGCCTGAGGTGGGTGTATTGGAGAATTTTTCATGTGGTGTGTATTTTAAGGATCTGTGGTTGGTGATGGACAACAGAATGTTCAATATTAAATGGTCCTAACCTATACACTGGTAACACACCTGTTGAATGAAATGAAAATAAAGAACTAGATACATATGGTTAAGAAGCAACTGTAGGAGTCCGAACTCCCTCAGAAAAATGAATTTATAATAAAATTGATGGTACAAGAATGAGAGGTTAAAGAAATTCTTAAAATATACATAGTCATTGGAATAACAGCTAAAAAGCAACAAAGAAAACTTGAGGGAAAAGAATCAAAGGTATCTAAGAACTTAGATGATGGATAATTAAATAATCATTGCAATGAGGAAATACAAGAAATGATATAAAGAACAACATGGTGAATGTCAGATCAAACACATGTGCCATTAAACATGTTGCCTCCATGAATAACTTCCTACCTTGGCAGTGTGTTATAAACAGAACAGTCATCACCTAAACTTCAGAATGTCTTTGTTCAGATAAATTCAAACCACTTGAGAAAAAGGACTCAAGAAATAAATTAAATTCTACAGAAATCAATACACATTGTCATGTACAAATAGGGGAAAGGAATGCCTAATCCCATGGTTCTGATGCAATATACTTCTGAAAAAGGTCCTTTTTCTTAAGCATTCATTGGCATTAATTTACTATACATTACTTTATTTGGCTTTGCATGCCCTTTGATTAAAACAAGACACTCTGTCATAACGGAACTATAAAGAGCATTCAATTTCGTCTTTATGCATTAATATTCTAAGCATTCTAGAGGCTGCACAAGACTAGCCACCTAGCAAAATGAGATTGTTTCAGAATGCTGGGCAGCCTTGATTGCAACTGACAGGTGGGGAGAAAGTCACATTAAAGTATCATCATTCTCAATAATTACAATAATCCATCACTCTGTGTTCAGAAATTCTGCTAGGTGAGTTTCCTCCAAAAACACACAAATATTTCCAAACCTTTTAACTACGGTGTTTTTCAATGTATGCCATTTTGGATCATTTTTATAACAGATATCATTATTAATATAAAAGTTTAAACCTCCATCATAAACTTACATTTTACTCATGCACAAAGCAAAGAATTCACAACAATGGAAAAACTTTTCAATCTTAATGAATTAATGAAAATGAAAATGAAAACGGTGGTGGTTTCCCCAAGTTGCACACTCCTGTTCTGTACTATTTTAAAGGCATCAGCAAATGCTACACACAGACAAAAGAATCAGAAGGAAAATAAAACCTATACATATTCATATATATATATGAATTTTATATATTTTATTTATATATATATATGAATACATAAAACAATAGGGACCACCTAAGCTCACAATTTAAGATATCATGTTTGGGTTTCTACATTATAATTGAACCATATTTGTTCAGATTATTGTATCTTTAAAATGTAAATATTGCAATATAAAGTAGGGCCAAACTTTGGTGCATGTTTAACATGCAAATATACAAATAAGACTCATCTATCAAACTCTATGATGTATTCTATTTTATTTGATGGGCAAAGGGAGTTAAAATAGAACTTTTGACTATTCAGTTTTCCATATGTGATGGAAGTAAAACAGTAATTTAAACTGAATGCCTTATTTTACCTATTAACTCATATTAGTCACTTATATTTCTCTATCACATTCATTAAATACAAAAATAAGCCCTTCGTAAAGGAGAAAAATTAGTGTATTTTCTATACATTTGTATCCTGTTTTTAAACTAAAAAGCTGAATCCTATCAAAAAGTGTGCTCCTTCTTATCTCACTGGAGTGGACTAATATGTATTTACTATTTTTATCTGGGTCATATTTTATGGCTCTCCACACTTCCTCTCTCAGAGTTTTTAGTGGCTACATTGGGACTTGCTTAAGAATCACCATCACCCTGTAGGCACACCTCAAAATACCTCTCTCTTGGTGGTGCCTGTTACATTGTCTCATGAGTATCCCACAGAGCAGTTTAATGAGAAGGGGCAGTAAAGAGGGATTCTCTTTGGATACTCTAAATCCATTCTAACTCATGTAATTGAGCTTAACAGCAAGAACAAAACCCTATTTCTGCAGTCTGAAGCACAGTATTTTAGACAGCCAAGTTCTTCCTGCAGTCCCTCACAGTTAACAACAGCTGCATCAGGGGATCTAGTGGGAAGGAAACATTTTTATTAATTTTTCTCTTATCTGCCATAAGAATGTTGATTTTTTTTCATTTACGTTTGTTGCCTGCAGGTAGCAGACCTGAGAATCATATAGTAGAATTTTTTCTTTCTGATTAATTTCTTTCCATGTGCTATTTCTTATATATAATTGATTCTAGGCTTTGCTCATAGCTGCACATCTTTTTTTCTAGCCATACCAACTGCTGTCCTTCAATCAAGAAAGTTGAAGAAAATTACCTGAATTTTTTTAAGTTTATTAAAAATGAGATCTGTATTTAAATTGAGTTTTGAAATGTTAATTCAAAGAGCAGATATTAGAGAATTTTAAATAGAGGGTTCAATTTGACCATACATCATTGTAAAAGGAAGTGAATGGGGCCAACCTTACTCACATTGTTTCTTTATGGGGTAGGGGGAAGGATGTTCTCTTTAATCTTAGGAAAAAATGGAGTAATGTTCTTTTTTTTTTTTTTTTTTTTTTTTTTGACAGGCAGACTGGACAGTGAGAGAGAGAGAGACAGAGAGAAAGGTCTTCCTTTTTTGCCGTTGTTTCACCCCCCAATGGCTGCTGCGGCCTGGGCACCACACTGATCCAAAGCCAGGAGCCAGGTGCTTCTCCTGGTCTCCCATGCGGGTGCACTTGGGCCATCCCCCACTGCACTCCCTGGCCACAGCAGAGAGCTGGACTGGAAGAGGAGCAACCGGGACAGAATCCGGCGCCCCGACTGGGACTAGAACCCGGGGTGCCGGCGCCGCAGGCAGAGGATTAGCTTATTGAGCCGTGGGGCCTGCCAGGAGTAATGTTCTTTTGCTACAAAATCTTCAGTTTTTAATAGACAATAGTATCGACGGGGCTTTTTTTGGACAAACCTGAAAACAATTTAAATTATTCAATATTTATTTATTCTGAAATGCCTTTCTTTGGGTGCCTTCCAATTAACTGAATGATGCTAACAAGAATACAATAATTTTGCATAGAATATATGCAAACCTTGCAAACAGCAACTAATCTTACATAGTAAATGAAATACTGACATCACAGGCAATAAAAACAGTAAGAAATAGAGAGTAACTTGAATTAGAATCTCTGATGACTAATTTACTTTCTGGAAGTAACTCAGGCATTCAGAAAATTCAGTTCATTAATAAATGCCTTGTGCATTGACCCAGGAAGTTAGTGACAGAGGATGGCATTGAAATTCAAAGACTTTGTGAGCAGGTCTCAGCCCAGAGCCCCATAAAGCTCTTCTCAGTTTATTGAAGATGGCAACTCTCTCATGAAAAAATATGAAAGTTAAGTTCATTACTAAAATGATACTGTAGACTCTCCCTTTCTTTGGGGGATATATTGCAAGACCTTCTGTGGATACGGGCAACCACAGATAGTATTGAACCCTATAATGTTTATTGAGAAGCATACATACCTATAATAACATTTAATTTACAAATTAGGTACAGTAGCAACAATGACAACAAAATAGAACAATAACAATATAATGATAAACGTTATTTTAAAATTATGACAGTTATTTCTAGACTTTTGCCTTTGGTATTTTGGGCCTGCAGTTAGCCTCAGAAAGGGATGCTCTGGATGGGGGTGGAAGTGATACTGCTTATTTTTATGTGATTGTGAGGCAATTCAATAATAAAAATCCCCTACAGATGAGAATTAGAAAAGTTCAAAGTCATTATGTATGATTTTGTTATCTTTATGAGATTTCCATGTATTTATTAATCCATCTACCATTTTTTCACTAACTGTTATTTCTGGAGGGTGCAGCATGTGACAATTACTGTATTAGGCTCTGGACTGTGTGAACTGGGGGTCATGCCAACCAGAATTTTTCTACAAAATAAGCACTGCCACCATCAAAAAAATCAGGTGGTACCCAGAATATGAATGCAAGGCACTCCACTGATTGATGATTGATTTACCAGGGATAGAGGGAGAGAGAGATAGACAGAATATATCTTCTGTCTTCTCATTTACCCCACAAATGGTTTCAACAGCCAGCACTGTGCCAGCCTGAAGACAAGAGGCAGGAACTCCACCTGGGTTTCTCACATGGGCAGTGAGAGCCCAAGTACTTGGTTCATCATCCATTGTGTCCCAGGCACATTAGCAACAAGCGAGATTGGAAGTGGAAGCAGGACTCAGTTCCAGGCACTCTGATAAGGGATACAGGCGCCCCAAGCAGTGGCTTAGCCTATTGTACCACAGTGCCCACCCCAACATTAGATTTTAAAAACCACTTACAAGAAAGGGAAGGATTTACAATTCTTATACATGATATGTAATTGATAAATATTTATGAATTAATCAAAATTTATAAATTTATACATCTACACAAGAAAACACACATATTTTCTTTAGAAATTCCAAAGTACCATAAAATAGCCATGATTCATATACCAAATTTTGCAAAACTACCAAATATTTTTTCCAAATGTTTATATAAAAATACTCATTGGTCATACCTTATATGATTATATAACAAAGTTAAATTAGTACAAGTAAAGAAGTGATTTCAAAAAATTATTTTGTTAAATAGTTATACAAAAGAATAGAGAAAATGGAGCATGTTGTCTTTTGAATCCAGAATGTTATTATATTTCTTTTTCATAGAGTAAATCAAATACACAGTACAGGTTGATTAAAACATACAAACAAAAAAATCAACAAAACCAAAAGCACTAGCCAAACAACAAATACCAAACAAGGGATTTTGGCTACCCACATTCTTAAACAGTTTCATAAGGCAAAAATGAACTAAAGATATTCCCTAAAAATATCCAACATGTATTTCTTTGTCTTATATGCAGCAATATGACAACATGCAGGAAATGAAGGAAAATATCAGTACACTGCAAAATTTGGGGGTAAAACACTTAGAGGAAAAAAAAATCAGTATCTCCATTAGGTTTTATTTGTATACGTAAGTTTTTCTTTCTTAACTAATAAAATTTCAGTCTAATGCATATCTCATGAAATAGGTCAATGTCTCTTCTTTTAATCCTTAATTTTAGTGACACTCTTTCTGACCCTGTTGTCTTCCAGTGATCCTTGTGCAATTAATTCTTGACTGAGCCTTCAAAAAATCAGTAACTACTCTGGAAATAATGCCTGATGTCATTGGATGATTACCAGCAGTGCATCAGCAATCAGTGTTTCTCCAAGTGTGGTCCCCAACCTGCAGCATTTGCATCACCTGGGAACTCGTTAGAAATGCAAACCAATTATGAGACACCACCCCAGATCTACTGATTTCAGAAACTCGTGAGGGTGATGCTATCAATCAAAACCCTTCCTGTGATTCCAGTGCATGCTCAAATTTGAGAAAAACTTTGCTAAAAATACAAGTGCCATACTGAAGTTATTTTTTATAAATTATACCTACTATTGTCACTCAATAGAACAGTTATTAGTCTGCAGTTTAGACACCTCTCACCACCATAACGGAGAGACATCCTGCATAGTCAGGCAGATGATCTGTGATCTAAACACTTCTTACCTGGGCAGTTCAATATGCTCACTCCTGATAATGAGGTGGCTTACTTATTTAGTGCTGGTTAACTGTTACTTTAAATAATGCCAAAGAGTCCAGCAAATAGACTTGCTATGGGCTCAGTGATGGCACAAAATTATAGCCACTTCAGGCTTACTGTCAATGCTACTTCTCTCTACCTACCAGGAGTCCCAGACAATATAAGCCAGGATGTTTACTAAAGAATCCCCCAAACACGTCTGGCTACAAAAGTTATGGGACAGCATCTCATTTTTTCTTTAAATTACAGTTTTCTGTTTCTGTATCTTGAAGAAAAAGAGCAGCAAACAGAAACGTTCTTCTCATCTTCCTCTTCTCAGGGCCAAGCATTCTGTAAGATGCCAGCAAGGGGACTCTGCTCAGACAGACAGACCTGGCCAATTAACAAATGACAATTGGGGTAAGGTGAGAGGTCCAGACCCGACTGCATACACACTCTGCTGCTCATCATTCCCCACTCCCAGCCCTTGCTATAGTCAGGCAGGTGCAAAGTGTGATCTGTGGGATCTTAAGCAGCAGCAGCCTGGCCAGTCTGCGTGGTTCACCCACATAGGCAGTTCCCCTTAACTACTTGCACCACTACCTTGAAGCAGATTTTCAAAGTGAGGGCACCTCTAGAAATCTGTTCCATTTTGCACAAATAGGTGTGGCCTCCTGCTCCTGGAATACTGCCAATTTGGCCCTCCGTTTGAGTTTGACACAGTAAATAATGATGAATATTCTCCCTGAGCCTGTACAGTCCTGCACACATGTTATTTGAACAGTCAGAAAAAAAACTCCTAACACAAAACAAAGCATTGTTGTAGAGCCCACAGACTGATTGGAATACACACTTTATAAGAATTTGCCTAATTTCACAGGTGTATGTGTAATTTTCCAGATTTCCATTCTGGCAGATCTCTTTCATCTTTGGGGGATTAAAAAAATAAAAACACAAAAACCCCTCCAACTGATCTGGAGTTGCAAAACCCTAACAAGATGAAGAGGGCTGTGTGAGTGGAGGTAAAACAAAATCAACATGTTCAGTGCGCTCTAATTGTAACATGCCCTGGGACACACACCAACAGGGCACTTTATAACAAGTGTTCTATGTTGTCATTAAACTACCATAAAGGTACCTCGACTCAGTACTTGTGAACATCTCAAGAGGCCCCAGAAAGCACTTCCCCATAAAACATATCTTCAAAAAGACTTTTACTTTATACCAGCACATTAAAAGAGTGTCTAAAGACACAGAGGCACTCAGTGCAGCTATATTTTTAAGAAGAACACTTACTCTCTAGAGAATTAGGAGGGCAGGGAAGGTGCCAGTGATAACAAAGCCAGCTCATCCATTGCACTCTGGCAGTCACAACCTGGAGGAAGCATCTAAGGGCTCTCTTAAAAAGAAAATATCCCCTGCCTTTGGCAACAAAGTCTACAATAGAATCAAAGCAAGCACCTTTACAGGCAGAAGTTATAGGGTAAGCCAAAAGGTGGAGAGCTCACATAATGAACTCTCCTCTGGCAGCTCGCTGCACTCTGATGTTTGCGTCATAAACCTGCACCACCCTCCATGAGACGCCTTCCCATGCACGCCTGATGATCATGCCGATGTGCCATCACACGTGGGAAGAAAATCAGGCCTAGACATTTATTCTCCAATTAAACGGAATTTCATTTTCTCTTTAAACTGTAAGGGTACTGAAGGCATGCCATGATGAAGTTCTCATTTCAATGTTGATTTAATAGTTTACTTAATGAAGACCTAGAAAGGTCCTCACCAGCAGCTATTCAATCTCATCACCCTCTCTTACTTGAACCAAGAAATCCACATGCCTTTCTCCAAGATAGAAAATTCTAAAATATTAGATTTATCAAGACTTACTTAATATTCACTGCACTGGCAACAAGTACAGGAGATTTTTCACATTTAATTCACATTGCTCTAAATCCATAGTTTCCATGATCTCAGATACAGACAAATATATTTACTTGAAAAACAGTCTAGAAATACATATTTTATCATACAAGGTCATCCTAAACATGAATTCATGCTTCTTAGTTTTCTTTTGGTTTGTTATCCTTTATTGTTATTTTGTTTTATTATCAGGCCATCATTTTTCCTAGAACCAGTATAAAATGCATGCAGCAAAACATACTGATGTTTTTGTGTTAATGATCTCTTCTACCTCAGATATTAGTTTCTTGTTATTGTTCAGAAAACCATCCTTTCAACCTCCCACTCTGTACATGTATACACTTAAAATAATTTACTCTGGGCATTGAAAAAAATGTAAACAAGTACATGCTACCAGCAAATTCAAAAATATAAAAATCATTTAGATTCCACTCACTGTTAACTAAAGCTTTCAGTCTCATCCACCTCTAGCTGTGACCCTTTGTTTCATGACTTTAAAGACAAGGAAGTATTTATACATTTCCCAGCACCACACCTTCTTCCCCATTACAGCAGCATTCTTGGTGTCAGGATGACACTTGGCTCCAGTCTCAATGTAAGATGAGAAAAGTTTGTGAAGTTAGGTTCTCGCTACATTTCTGGGGGAAAATTACAGTGCCCACCACTGGTTCTGCCATTCTTTACTTTGTCCCAGTGTCATCTTTTAGTCTTCTGCTAATGACATCAGATTTATCTGTATTAGATTCATGTGGACAGTTTGCTAAAAATGAAAAAAGCCTCATTTCCAAAATACAGCAGTTCTGAGATATAAAGACCACAGGTTGGGACACAGCAATCTGTCTTCTAAACCTGCAGGAAAGAGAAAGTGAAGCAGGTCTGAGTTATGACATTCTTACAGCAATGTAAGGGGCAAGATAAGAGTGATCATCCTCTCTCATTAGTATACCCATGAGGTCACTTCATTTTTCTATACTTCTATTTTCCTACAAGGGATATGATGCATCACCCAATGGTAGGAAGCTAAAGTCGGATTCTGTAGTATCATGCTCTATAAGTCCTACTCTACATCTGAAGAGACAGACATACAGCAACAATTTGGCCATTTATTTTGCATTTGAGAATTATACAACACATGGAGACTTGGCTTATGAAGAAACAGTGTGGGAATTCTACTCCCAGAGTTCTGTGGATGTTTAACTCTGACACAAATGAGGCAGCTCCAGATTAGATTGTGGAAATCACTGCTTCTTTTGCTTTGGATTTTTATTTTTATAATATATGGTCTGCTATTTTGAGTTACATTGTGTTTGTAGGTGGAAGGCAAGGGTAGGTACAATTGATCTTTTCTGTTAAGTTTTATTCATTTATTTATTTGAAAGGCATAGTAAAAGAAATGGGGAGAGACAAAAAAACATCTCTCATCAACTGGTTCACTCCCAAAACATCTGTAACAGATGGGGCTGGGCCAGGTCAAACTCAGAAGCCTACAACTCCATTCAGGTCTCCCATTTAGGTGTCAGGAATTCAAGTACTTGCGCCATCATCCACTGCCTCTCATGCCCATTAGCAGGAAGCTAGATGGGAAGTAGAGGTATGACACCATCCTAGGCATTCCTATGTAGGATGTGGATACCACTAGTGGTAGCTCAACTTGCTACACCAAACATCTGCCCCACATCTGATCTTTCAATGAGTTGTTGATGAGTTCAGGATCTAAAATATTCTCATGAGATCTACCAGGATTCCATACACACCTACGGAAATGTTCACAAACTTTCTGAAAAAAAAAAAAAAAAAGCAATATTTGAAGCAGGGCATAAGGTACAAAGTATATTTGTACAAATGTTGAAGGGGTTGTAAAAGGGAGTGGGAAATTCTTTCAGTGAAGAGGGATAAGATAGTTGACTTTAGTTAAAATAACTCAAAGTGAACTGAGCTGTCCCAAATTCGCTGAAAGCATATAAGAATATAGAGACTGATAAGCAAAACATCAACAAGGCTTTTTGGGGAGTGAACAAGCAAATGGAAGATTCTCTCTCTCTCTCTCTCTCTCTCTCTCTCTGTCTTTCCCCCCTCTCTGTAACTTTGCCTTTCAAATTAATAAGTAAAATAAATCTTAACAAAATATTTATTACAAAAATAATATCTTCATTATAGTAATACCTTGTCTGTCTAGGATCATCAAGGAATAAGGCTTAGCAGATATAAGACTGACAGATCACTAACTCAATTATTAAAACTTAACTAAATTGAAAACAAAAGGAATTTATCTGTCTGGATGAAGAACTTCCTAAAGCTAGTTAAATGAAATGAGACTTTTTAACATGTTAGTGCACTTCCATGAATATGTTTAAGTAAATGAAGACACACAACTACCCCTTTAAAACCCCCAGAAAGCTTGCTAAAGTAACCAGACCGCACATCCCAATTCTGGAAAGAACCAGCTTTTCCTTCAGCTTCCTAAATCACTTAGAACTCTTTTCTGTACTGTTTTATTATTTTACTATTTGTGGTAAGAATCTAGGGCCTATGGCCAACAATTCTATTTTATCAGTAACCACAAAAGTCCCTTGGAATGATCAGGCCTCTCTACGTGTTCTGCAATTTTTTTCTCCATTGAAATGCCAGGAACATCACAAATCTCTCTAGGAACTCTGACTGACTAGGAAGAGACAGCATGAATTGGACAGGAACCACAATATGCACTCAATTCTATACCAGCATAGTTTTGCTATCTTCATCTCTGAGGATCAACAGTAAGCAGCGAGGACACAGCTGAAGGAGATGAGAGAAATACTAAAGTATTTTTATCCTTTGCTCTAGATCCTGACAGTATTCCTGCTATTTCAGTCCATCTATCTATCTATCTATTAAGAGCATTGAACAGATGAGACTTTAAGACAGAGGAGAAGTTTGGAACACAAAACAATATACTTTTGACTAAGAAAGAAAGGCCTTCTCTTTCTTCCCCCTAAGATACTGGCTTTTTTCTGCAGCATCAAGTGAATTAGTGATACTGGTTAATGGTGAAGAAACAGCATGAGAAGGCAGAAAATAACGATAATAATAATAATAATATTAAAATGTTGAGTGGTGCCAAGCGAAAGACTAGGTAATTCTGGTGGCAGAATCATAATATTGATAGAGGCTGGTCATTCTGAGGGAACACTATGGTTACTGGTAACAAGAACATTTGGCCATAAGACTCAGGTTCTTGCCACAAGTAGTAGAAAATTTAGCAGTACAGGAAAGAGATAAAGGATAATTCCAAATATAAGCCAGTTGGGGAAATGATGAATTGGTACTATGTATAATATTAACCACTGAAACATTTAAAATTTCCCGGACCCAAATAAAGCTCCAGATCTGAGATTAAAAGAAGCAAAATCAATGCTGTTTATTCTTTATACATTTTCAAATACTTAGAGTACAGAATCATCTTTATACCGTTAAATCTATCTTTCCATCTACAAAGCAAGCACTTTACCAAACTGCATTGCCTAAAAAGATAAAGATAAATGAAAAAACAAGCACAGGAGTTAAAGCTAACATAATGTTGCAGGGAAAGTCTAGGAAAGAACATCATATTCAATTAACTATCATATTAGTATATAATATTGACCAAAATAGTCTCTGATCAACGGAGCCTCTGAAGCTTCATCATAAGATACCGCTTCGGCAGAATTTATGAAAAGATGTTCTCTCAGTCTCAGAAAGACCATCCTGTTAACCATTAAGAATGAAAAAATAGTGCTTTAAATTAATTTGCAAGAGACACTGAAACTTGCTAAAGATAAAATGATAATTTAAAAACATATAGCAAATTACAAAATTTGTTTCTGATTAGTTCAAATGTTTGTTGGGACTAAGGCAATAAGAATACACAATACATTTTAAAACATTAGAGAACAGAGATTAGAATAACAGAGACTAGAGAAGTCTGAAAAGCAGCCAGAATATTCAATGTTTATCCCATTTTTAAAGGGATTATTGTAATTTTTATAATTACATTTAAATAGTAGTTTAAAAACTTGAATAATACTTTAAAATACCAATTATTAAAACTCTGTCTTCCTCTTTTTGAAGATATTGAGAACAAATAGCAATAATATAATAAAAAAGATAAAATTAGTGAATAATCATTGTGAGCACAAAACAGAATGCAGTATCTTAGAAGATAGCAGAGTAAGTTGAAGATTGGAATAAAAAACAAAAGCATGCTAATTTTTCATTGGATAACAATATTTTTAAATGTTAAGATGTTTACATGTGAAAATATAATGTACCAGTCAACATAAAATGAAATAAAAGGATGTGAGACAATCTTAGCATCATATAATATTAATTAAGCCACTATGGAAGGCAGTCTGGAGATTCCTCAGAAACCTGAATATAACCCTACCATTCAACCCAGCCATCCCACTCCTTGGAATTTACCCAAAGGAAATGAAGTTGGCAAACAAAAAAGCAGTCTGCACATTAATGTCTATTGCAGCTCAATTCACAATAGCTAAGACCTGGAACCAACCCAAATGCCCATCAACAGTAGACTGGATAAAGAAATTATGGGACATGTACTCTATAGAATACTATACAGCAGTCAAAAACAACGAAACCCAGTCATTTGCAACAAGATGGAGGAATCTGGAAAACATCATGCGGAGTGAATTAAGCCAGTCCCAAAGGGACAAATATCATATGTTCTCCCTGACAGGAGACAACTAACTGAGCACCAAAGGGGAAACTTGTTGAAGTGAAATGGACACTATGAGAAACAGTGACTTGATCAGCTCTTGTCCTGACAGTTGATGTACAATGTAATACTTTATCCATTTTAGTATTTTTTTGTGCTAGTACTATTGGTTGAACTCTGTAATTAACACACAATTATTCTTAGGTGTTTAAATTTTAACTGAAAAGTGATCCCTGTTAGGTATTTGGAAAACATTATGTTGAGTGAAATAAGCCAATCCCAAAGGGACAAATACCACTTGTTCTCCTTCATAGGTGACAACTAACTGAGCACCAAAAAGGAAACCTGTTAAAGTGAAATGAACACTAGGAGAAACGGTGACTTGATCAGCCCTCACCCTGACTGTTGATGAGCAGCTTAATATGTTATCCCTCTTAGTATTTTTTTGTTTGTTCTACTTAATACTTTTGGTTGAATACTGTAATCAATACACAATTCTTCTTAAGTGCTGAAACTTAACTGAAAAGTGATTGCTGTTAAATATAAGAGTGGGAATAAGAGAGGGAAGAGATGTGCAATTCGGGACATGCTCAAGCTGACTTACCTCAAACGGTAGAGTTAGAAACATACCAGGGGATACCAATTCAATCCCATCGAGGTGGCGTGTACCAATGCCATCTCACTAGTCCCAGTGATCAATTTCTGTTCACAATTGATCATAATGATAGGACTAAGAGCCAAAGGGATCACATAAACAAGACTAGTGTCTGCAAATACTAGCTGATAGAATAAAAAAGGAGAGAACGATCCAACATGGGAAGCAAGGTACACAGCAGACCCATAGAATGGCAAATGTCCTAAATAGCATTATGGCCTCAGAATCAGCCCTTAAGGCATGCGGATCTGGCTGAAATGTCCATGACAGTATTTCAGGCATGGAAAGCCAAGACACTCAGGGGGGAAAAAAACCTAAATGAAAGATCTCTGCAAGTGAGATCCCAGTGGAAAGAATGGGTCATCAAAGAAGGAGGTACCTTTCTCTGAAGGAAAGAAGAGAACTTCCACTTTGACCATGGCCTTGTCTAAATATGATCAGAGTCGGTGAACTCAGGGGGCTTCCATAGCCTTGACAGCTCATGACAAGAGCCTAGGGTGATTACTGAGGCCATAAACAAGAGTGTCAATTTGTTAAGTCAACAACAGGAGTCACTGTGCACTTACTCCTCATGTAGGATCTCTGTCCTTAATGTGCTGTACATTGAGATTTAATGCTATAACTAGTACTCAAACAGTATTTTTCACTTTGTGATTCTATGTGTGTGCAAACTGTTGAAATCTTTACTTAATGTATGCTAAACTGCTCTTCTGTATATACAGAGAATCGAAAATGAATCTTGATGTGAATGGAAGGGGAGAGGGAGTGGGAAAGGGGAGGGTTGCGGGTTGGAGGGACGTTATGGGGGGGAAGCCATTGTAATCCATATTCTTTACTTTGGAAATTTATATTCCTATTCTGTCTTTGCTACTTGCAATTAAAGATGTCAAAAAATCTCAAAAAAAAAAGGGAAGAAGTGAAAATCAAATGAATCGCAACACTACAACTAACACCTATATGCACAAAATTAATGTCTCATACCACTTGCTTTCCTATAAACAAAGAATAAATATTTGCAAAAATTTCATAACACTTAGAAATTCTGACCAAATGTTAGGAATTACAAAGTTCAATAATTTCTACAAACTAAATTTTATTACAATGAAGTGAATTAGACAATAAATATAATTTCAAATAACAGACTTTTCCTAAAAATAATTTTAATAGTGCTAAAGTGATGTTGCTTTGGTATTTGGGGGTTAGAATATTAGATTTTCCTATTACTAATCTCCTGACTTCAGAATACCCAGGAGAGGCAGCACAATGACCACAGGACCATAGGGTGAACAAAACAAGATACCTTGAAGGCAAGTGAGAAAATGTACCTGGTAGGTCATTACAGGGTCACACAGAGTCATCCTGAACCAACAGAGAGTGCCTCAGAGCACTAGGAAAGGAGGGAAGAGAAAGTACATAGAAACTGATACTTTTAAAAAAAATTCTAGGAAATTTATTAGAAAAAGGGTATAAAGAGTAAATTAAATTTGAAGGAAAAGGACAATGAAAGATTTTTTTAAAAAATCTGATAAGTGAATTTACATTAAAACATAGGATCTCTTAAAAATCTTGCTATATTTTCAAAAATGAAAGTATAAATCTAAATTAAAACATGGTTAAAGAATTAAGATAGTATTAAATAACTATTAAATCATAAAATCTTTATTTAATGATTAATTCAAAAAAGTAAAAACCCCTAGGATTAATCTTGACCAAAATAAATATATAGTGTTTTTAAATATTATCAAATTTAATGGGGAGAAATAACAGCCTTTTTTATCAGTGTGCTGACAAAAATATCCCTAGAAGTACAATTCAAGTATTATAAAGATGCTAATAATTTCCCAAATAAAAGTATCATGGTTTGCAATTTCAAGATTCCCTGGAGAATTTTATGAACTTAAGAAAAATGATGACCTACAGCAGCCATACCCAACAGAACTTTCTCAATAATGGAAATATTCTATAATTTTCCATTGTCCAATATAGTGGCCACTCAACCACTTGGCTATTTAAGCACTTAACATAGACCCAATAAAAGTAACAAAATTTTAAGTTATATTTAATTATAATTAATTTATATGTGCTAATAGGTATGCACAGGGAATAAAGAAGAAAGAAAATAAAAAAATAAGAAAGAAGGAAAAGAACAAAGAAAAAAGGAAAAAACGAGGAGTCACAATTGATCTCTGTCTTCCCCTTACTCTTGCATCAAATCTACCACCAAGTATTTCAAGCTCCACCCCCAAAACATAATCCAAACTGACTGCTTCTCATAACTTCCATTTCTGTGTCCCTAGTTCAAGCTATCATTTGTCTAATGCAGTGGCCATCTCTCTGATCCCCAGCAATCTAACCTACTTCTCCTTTAGTCCACTCCTTGTCATAGGGGTATCAATGGCATCTTACTACTTCTCTACTTTTAGGTCTTTGCTCTGCACTTAGGATGGAACCTGAAATCTGTATCATATCCCGTAAACTAATAAAGAGCCAGCTGGAAGCTTGCCCTATTAACTTCTTTAGGATAATTTCTTCTTTCCTTCCCTGGGATCTCAGCACCTCAGCCCTCCTGTAATTCTACCAACACCCACAGCTCATTCCCAGTTTGGGATCTATGCACGTAGCTTTGCCTCTGCCTGGAACTTCTCACTGCTGCTGACTCTCTCAAACTTGAGCTCAAATGTACTCTACTCTCAGCAGGCGGCACTGCCACTCTCCATCTCAGCTTGCTTCCTCCCTGCAAAGACGCTGGAAAAACTGGTTTCCTTATACAATATGGAATATCATACATTTACAGAATAATTAGCCAATGTTACATGTACAGATTTAGGACCATTCCTAAGGTCTGAGATCTCCATGTCCAGGAACCACTACTACTTAGATAATCTAAAACACAATTATTAAAATGTCATTTTAATATTGATATACCATAAACAACCTGTATGCTCCAAATATTTAAACATGTGGACAGTTTAGGCATTTGGAACTTATAACCAAGGTGACATCAGTTTAAATCTTACTTTGGCAATAAATTAATTATGTGACATGGACAAGCTACTTAATCTAAGTTGCAGTTTTCGTGATGACCTCAAATTTATAAAATGAAAACAAAAAGAGTACATATAATATAGAACTCTTAAGAAAATCAAATAGCATACATTGAAGCTGAAACTCAGGGTATACCAAATCTGTGTGCCTACTATCCAGGATTGGTGAATGTTAGCTGTTATCTCTGAGTGTCTGGATTCAAATTCTGGCTCCACCAGTATCATTTGTCTGACTCAAAATGAACCACTTTATTTCCTCTTCCTCATTTGTCCCATCTATAAAACAGGAATGACAATAGCCATTTTTGAGATGAAAAGAGTTAACGTTAAGTGTGATATTGTAACAATACTTGACAACAAACATTCAAAAATATTAACTGTTATTACATATGTACTCAAAATGGAATACTAGTCATTAAAAATAATTAGGGCTATTTGGCAATATGTTTCAAAAGCTTTAAAACTCTTCAGAATCACAGTCATTAATTCAACTTCACGTTCTTTATCCTCCAAGAAATAATTGGAGAAGACAAAGATCAGTGTTCAACAAAGTCCATCACAACGTTTGTTCTGAGAGAAGTGTCACTAACGATCTAAATGTCAACACATTCGATTGCAAAACCTGTAAGTTCGTATCACCAAGTGCCATCAGTCTTTAAAAAAATCTGTTTCAAAAGCATGCTGATAACACAGAGAAACATTTAATATATATTAAATGGCTACATTAAACAATATGATAATTTAGATCGGAAAATCAAATAACTATGTTTGCTAGAACTGGACCTAATTAGTCTGAGTGAATGAAAGCCCTAAGTAAAGTTCATGAGCTCTTTTGTGTCCCAAATTTTTGCTGGTTGTCCTGCTTTTTTCCTGGTTACCAATTTCAAAAAGTACCAGAATGTATAATTTGATTGCCATATAGTCTTGGAGTTATTTTATCTAATGCTTCTCTTCTATGTTTACACATCATATTTATGACCCATATATGCAGCTGACTGAACTCTTTTTATTGCTCAAAAGTACATGAGGTACACATGGCCACTATACTTGGTTGGTTTGTACATACGCATATCTGGTAGTTTTCTTTCTTGTTATATGGGCTTTTGCAACAGAAGTCATGTGGTATAGTGTGGGAAAAGGTAGGGGGAATGAACTATTTCACGAGAAAGAAAATTCATAAGCTCATAGCTTATTGGGTTGACATATCACAAATTATAGGTATAAGTCTATGATGTGGCACGACAAACCTCTAAAATAAAGAAGTAAGAATTCTTCACTCCCATGAGATAAAATTGCATGTGGGAGAATGCTGGCTATTTCATGTACCTGTGAGAGCAAAAACTCCTCTGTGGCTCTACTAAATACTACCATTTTAAAGACAGTTTTACACATGAAAGAAGCACATAACAACACAGTTGAAAACAGCATAGTGTTATACTATAGCATTAAAATTAATACTATTCACACAAAAATTAGCTTTCAATAGTGGTCAATGAAAGAAGTACAGCAAAATTATCTTGCCTTAAGAGGAGAAATTATTTTTAATTGTTATAGTTTAAAAAATATTTATTAGGTATTTACAGATAATGTTATGCTATTTAAGCTATAGAATTTGAAAATCTGGTATTATGAGTCCTATTAAAGCAGTCCCTTTTTATATTAGCACTGTTTCTATTTTGATACAAATCTTCACTATGACCATTAATATCTGAGAGTGATGTTTGCTATGCTGGAAAAAGGGTGGAGCTGAAAGACGTACACCAATCTAGAAGGAGACAGAACACCAGAAGAAGCAACATACAATGAAAGCAGAGTAGATTCTGGAAGTGGCAGACAGTAATTAGGGTGGGAGTTTTGTTCATAGCTGAAATCAAGACAAAAAACTATTATTTGTAATATCATTCACTGCTATTTGTCGTGTAATATGTAATTAACACTAACACATTTGATCAGAATTTCAATTGAAAATTACTTTGTTAGAATATTACTGGCAACATTTAAAAGCTGCATAATTAATAATACAAATTACCAAACATGAGGGCACAAGAACTTATTTTTAATATCACATGAACAAGCTCAATATTCCTACAATCATTAGCTTTTACTAGTTTTATTTTCTTGATCAGCTATATTTGTAATTCTTCAGATCCCCTAAAAGGCATTTCTAACAGGAGTGAAAGTTGTCAGGAATCTTCTTCGTTGTCCTTAAAATGCCACATAACAAGTAAGCGTGATGGATACATACTAACTGGAGGTATTTACATCTCCCCAGGAATCTCTTTTCCTATGAACCAATCTGCATTCCTCATTTCTTTTATCTAAGATGGGTCTTTTCTATATTGTGCATCTCTTGCCTTCAAAGAGACTTCAGCTTGTTATTCTTCATTCCTCATTCACAATGCAATATGGAATTCTCACGCAGAAGTATGTTAAAAATGGGGATCTAAACCATCCCCACTTCAAGGACTCAGACTGAATAGGTAGAGTGTTTACTCCCAACAAATCAGAGAATGGAGGGTACTCATACTTCGCCAAACATGAAATATCAACACTCCTAAACATTCTTGATAGACAGCCTATAAAAACTCTTTAACAGGCACAACCTGTTAGAAAAGTGTTCCTATGTTCAATGTTTGCACTGTCACCTAGATCCAAGGAAAATGCTACAGGAATCCCTCTCTCTCTCTCACACACACACTCTTTCTCTCTCTACCCTCTCTCTCTCTCTCTCTCTCTCTCTCTCTCTCTCTGTCTCTCTCTCTCTCTCACACACACACACACACTTTTTTCATTCTCTGTTTCCTGTTGTGGACTAGCTTTACTTGACACACACTAGTTCAGAGAAATATGGATGAGCATGGGCAAAGAGATTACAATAAAGCACAGGAATATGATGGTTTGGGATAACATACAACAATGATAAAAAATACAATTTTTAAAATCACAAGCTTATATACATGAAAGTATGAAGCTTAAAAATTAATAATAGACACTTCAATTATATCAAACATTAGTTTGAAAAACCTTAAGACAAAAAGCATCACCTCAAAAATAATCAATCAGTTATAGCCAACAATCAGGATACAGTAAAATGTAGAGACCCTATGTTTAAACTATGCCTGTAGCTCTGACAAGCTGAGTTTGAGTGAGCCTCAGAAATTCTGAGACCGCATTTATCATCTGTAAAACTGTGGTAGTATTTCATAGTACTTACAGATTTCATGTATTCATCTGTGTAATGAACTTATGTCTGATATGGCACAACCATTCAAAATTGTCCAAGATACAGAATAACAGGAGGGTGCTTATGTACATACAATAACAATAAAACCACTGTGTTGGGAGAGAATAGAGGACAGACCAGTAAGGGAAAAACATATTCATATTCATTTTTGATGTCTTGGAATAAAATATAGGCTTAGAATGAGGAAGTTTCTGCTAGTTCCAGAGCATTCAAATATTGCTGTCTAGGCAGTGAGTGAGGTTCCACAGGTTTTGCAGTTAAAGAGGATTAGATAAAGTATGCATCCTACCATCTCTGGGAATAGTGTTCAAATGCACTAGGAGTTAAATTATTTTCTTCATATTTACAAGAATATAGAAAAGGGTTTCTAATTACAGAGGACAAATGGTAACACTAAAGATAAACCTTTGTTCCATGAAAATAAAAATAAACTTCCGTTTCAGATAAAAGGAAAGCGCTCAGGTCTCTAGGAAATACTGAGAGAAAGTGCAAAATAGGAGGAAACACAAACAGAGCGAACACTGACAGAGCAGGGAAGCTTGTGCAGAGGAAGGATTTAGTTGGGCCCTGGGGACATTCTTTGCACAAACTCTTATTTGTGTGTCATGTAGATATGTAAGGACTGTACAGCCTGGACCAGACCCAGTAGAAACAAACTAAAGGTATCTTACCTTCCATAGTGTTAATTTATTTGTGATTTATACTAAATTACAAAGTTCTAGTCACAGACACTACCCAGAGACCACACTGGGAAAAAGACCAGAAATGACTCTCTGACTCTCTCTCTCCCCCTCTCTCCCTCTCTCTCCACACACACACACACACACACTTGCAGAAAATCAAAAGAACCTGTATATTGGCACAAACAGAGGAGTCCCTTGTTTCATAATTCCAAATGCTGTTTCACCAATATAAACTGACTTTAAAATGTTGAAGGCATGAAAACTACTACTCAAAATTCAACTCATTTAATGCCGCACCCTTTAATTTATTTTATTGCCTCAAGGGTGGAAAAGGCATGTTCTTCACTGTCTGCGAGACAAGAAGCAGTGCCAAGCTAATGCTAATGGGAATTCTGTGGCCAGAGCCCACACTGGAAGACATTCATGCACACTGTAGTTTGGGATTTACCTGCTTTTGCAAAACAGCACACAAACATGCAGGCCAGGAGATACAGCTTTTTAGTCTGAAACTGTTGTTCGAAATCGGACATCCACTCAGCCTCCCATGCATATTAAACATCCAAATTAAATTCTGCACAATGCCCTGTGTGGCACTTTTGGTAACATTGTAAAACTCTAAATTTCCAGGTACTCTGAGCTAAGGAGTAGCATTTTCCCCAAACAAGTAACAGTAGAGAAAACTGAACCTGGTCACAGATTGGAGGCCCAGGAACCAGCCGCATTGTATTAGAACATTTTCCCCTAAACGAAGGATGCAAGGAGCTCCTGGAGGTGCCCCTTTATTTTTCTCTGACTCAAACTTGCCACATGCAGGAGCATCTCAACAGAAACACCACGGGGTTTGATTTTATAAAGTTTCAATATTCATGTTGATAACCTCCCAAATTAGAGTTGGAAACATCCACACTGATCCTGATTAGTATTAATTCAAGAAAAGAACAAACTGTTTTTAAACATGCACATAAACTGGAGATTTATTGTTTAGCAAATATTTATTAAATATTAAATTAAATATTAATTCATTGTTTAGCAAATTTTTTTACTTATTTACTTTAATTATTTGAGAGGGAAATAGGGAGAAGGACAGGGACAGAGGGAAAGAGAAGGAAAAAGGGGAAGAAGAGAGGGGGAGAGAGGGCAGGGAATCTCCCATCCACTGGTTCATTCCTCAAATTCCTGCAATTGCCAGAGCCAAAGCAAGGAGACTGGAAGTGAATCTGAGACTCCCACTTGTGTGGCAGGGACCCAAGCACTTCATTTTCCCGAAGTCTGCATTTGCAAGAAGCTGGAATTGATACTGAACCCAAGACTCAAACCCAGGTACTCCAATACAGGATGTAACCTTCTCAATTGGCATCTTAACCACCACACCAAATGCCTGTCTATAAATTTTAATTTCTTCAACATAGCACATGCCACAGCTATTTTATTAGGACATCTTCTATGCTAGCATCATTACAAACTGTATACTTTGAAAACAATAAAATCTTTCTTCAAATATCATTTAAATCAGACTTTATTCAGGTGGATCATAACCTGGTTATAGAACTTTTTGCCATATTATCACAGAATTTGAAGCTGGAAAGCACCTTAATGTTTACAATGAAATCCCCTCATTTTACAAAATGAGAATGTTGCAGGATGCTTCTGTCTTTATGAAACAAATATTAGGACTAGGTCTCCTGCTTCTCAGTCTATGCCTTTGTCTCTCATCATTCAATCCTAGCATCCAATAGAGCTTGGATTTTAGGGAATATTAAAACTATGTGACAATATAAGCAATAATAAGTATTTAAAGGCAAGACTAGAAAATTTAGGGCAATCTCTCATTTATAGATTAAGAATTGACATTCAAAGGGGTGAAACAATTTGCTTGTTTGCATATTTCAAAAACATCCACACCGATCCTCTTTTTAATTATTAAAATTAAGTACACAGAGAATAATGCAGCTGGTGACATTATAGCAAAGTAGATTTCAACTAAATCATAATGATTAAACATAAATGTTGGTGCATTTATGTAAGTAACTCTCTCTACATCAGACTATTTATGATTTATTTTTGTATGTTCCACAATACTTAGAAAAGTATTTTGGCACATAGTGGGGATATAACATTTTTATTATAGTAAATTATGTTATTATGTTGTAGTAGGGGACTAGATGAAGAAATGTTAACATTTTATGAGAATGCATGAAATACTGTGGCTTCACCCATGGTCATTATGATTTATGTAGATACGCTGCAATTATTTCCTATTCATTCACTTGAAAACTGTAATTACTTTGATTAATTTACTATTATTAGTTGTAAGCTATTTTATAATTAAAGAATAAGTTTTAAATGAATGCATAAAAGTGCTGACTTTAATTCCATTTTGCTAATCTGTCTGTAAGAAAGGTAAACTGAAGAGTCAAGATCGGGTTAACTTCAAAGGCAGATGGATGGCAGCAATATACATTGATTTTAAAATGTTAAAAATACCAAAAGTTCTAAGCTGTATACCTTCCTTTCCAAGGATCTCTAAAAATTCACCCAAATCAATGAAAGATTATTTTCTTCATATTTTGATAATTCATTGAGTATTTGCACTTATATAAAACTGGGCAAAATCCAATTAATGTTTAGAATTTACAATAAATGAGTATCATAATGTTAAACATTCAGAAAAAATAGGAAGAAATAAATTACAGATTAAATATATGAAAGATTTTAAATTAATATCACAGTAACAAACAGATAGTTTCATATAGAACAAACCTTGTCATGTTAATTAAATCTATGAGAATCTGGAAACAGACAATGGACCTATTTTTATTTTGTGTTGGGTCTATACCTGTATTTTTCCTCCTGTAATATTTGAGAGTTTACTCTTTTCTACTTTACTTTTTTTTTTTTTTTGACAGGCAGAGTGGACAGTGAGAGAGAGAGACAGAGAGAAAGGTCTTCCTTTGCCGTTGGTTCACCCTCCAATGGCCGCCGCGGCCGGCGCGCTGCGGCCAGCACACCGCACTGATCCAAAGCCAGGAGCCAGGTGCATCTCCTGGTCTCCCATGTGGGTGCAGGGCCCAAGCACTTGGGCCATCCTCCACTGCACTCGCGGGCCACAGCAGAGAGCTGGCCTGGAAGAGGGGCAACCGGGACAGAATCCGGCTATTATACTTTTTGCCCTCAGCAGCATCACATTTCAAACCTACAACAATCACATACATAAGGAGTAGTGACTCTCAGCATTTATTTCATAAAATTCTTCTAAAACATAGATACCCAACTCTGTAACTCTACCCTGCATCTACTCCATATTCCATCATTGTCTTCAACTCATCATTTAAAATTAGCCCGTGATCTAACCCCCCTCTCCCATCTAAATTTTCATTTCCTCACAACTTTCCAATCTAGCATCAATTTCAAACTAGCATCAATGTAGAGTCCTCCTTGGTATAATCAAGTCATCATTAGCCTCCCCATTTCCATTAATGTTACAACAGTAGGGTTGTGCTGTATAATGAACAATCTGTCTAGTTTTTGTTCTGGGCAGGAACTCCAAGCCCTTGAAATGTCTCAAGTGATAGGAGTGTCTTTTCTTCACAATGGGCCTCTGACTTCAGGGGAGTGGTTGGGGAATAGAGATTGAGTTCATTCATGTGGACAAAGATCTAATCAATCAAAACTATGTGAGGAAATTCCTATAAACATGCTGGACACTGAGGCTCAGACAAGCTTCCTGGTTTACTGAGCCCAACAATGTGTCAAGAGGGTGATGGCTTCCCATTCCATGGGCAGGGGATAGAGAAGATCTGTTTTTGATCTCCTCCTACAGTTTGCCATGTTGTGTCTTCCTTAGCCTGGTCCTGGTTTGTATCCTGCATAATGAAATAGTAATCATAGCTATAGAAGTTTCCTGAGTGTTATGAGTTGATCTATAGAATTACTAACCTGAGTAGTCATGAGAACCTCCAAACTTACAGCCAAATGATCATAACTACTGATAGATTGAGAACCTTTAATTTGTAACTGGCATCTGACAAAAGCAATCTTGTTTGGATGATGTCTTCAATCTATGGAGTCTACACAAACAGTAGGGAATTCGGATAAGTATTGCATCACAATATGCAGCTTACCAGATAAAATATAGGACACCAGTTAAACATGAATTTCAGATAAATAACACAATTCAAAATATAACTATTCCACAAATATTGCCTTGAACATACTAATATACAATTATTCTCTGGTGTTTAAATGTTAACTGAAAAGTGATCCCTGTTAGGAATCTGGAAAGCACTATGCTGAGTGAAATAAGCCAGTCCCAATGGGACAAATACCATATGCTCTCCCTGATCGGTGACAACTGAGTACCAAAAGGAAACCTGTTAAAGTGGAAGACCTTTCTCTCTGTCTCTCTCTCTCACTGTCCACTCTGCCTGTCAAAAAAAATTTTTGAAAAAAAGATAAAAAACAAGGGAAATGAACACTATGAGAAACGGTGACTTGATCAGCCCTTGCCCTGACTGTTGATGAACAACTTAATACGTTATCCCTCTTAGTATTTTTTTTGTTTGTTCTACTTAATACTTTTGGTTGAATACTGTAATCAATACACAGTTATTCTCAAGAGTTGAAACTTAACTAAAAAGTGATCGCTGATAAATATAAGAGTGGGAATAAGAGAGGGAAGAGATGTGCAATTCAGGACATGCTCAAGCTGACTTACCTCAAATGGTAGAGTTAGAAACATACCAGGGGATTCCAATTCAATCCCATTAAGGTGGCATGTACCAATGCCATCTCACTAGTCCCGGTGATCAATTTCTGTTCACAATTGATCATAATGATAGGACTAAGAGCCAAAGGGAGCACATAAACAAGACTAGTGTCTGCAAATACTAGCTGATAGAATAAAAAAGGGAGAGAACGATCCAACATGGGAAGCAAGGTACACAGCAGACCCATAGAATGGCAGATGTCCTAAACAGCACTCTGGCCTCAGAATCAGCCCTTAAGGCACGTGGATCTGGCTGAAAAGCCCATGAGCATATTACAGGCATGAAAAGCCAAAACACTCTGGCAAAAAAAAAAAAACAAACCCTAAATGAAAGATCTCCGCTAGTGAGATGCCAGTGGAAAGAACAGGTCATCAAAGAAGGAGGTACCTTTCTCTGAAGGGAGGAGAGAACTTTCACTCTGACTACGACCTTGTCTAAATATGATCAGAGTCGGTGAACTCAAAAGGCTTCCATAGCCTTGGCAACTCATGACAAGAGCCTAGGGTGATTACTGACGCCATAAACAAGAGTGTCAATTTGTTAAGTCAACAACAGGCGTCACCATGCACATACTCCTCATGTAGGATCTCTGTCCTTAATGTGCTGTACATTGTGATTTAATGCTATAACTAGTACTCAAACAGTATTTTTCACTTTGTGATTCTATGTGTGTGCAAACTGTTGAAATCTTTACTTAATATATGCTAAACTGATCTTCTGTATATAAAGAGAATTGAAAATGAATCTTGATGTGAATGGAAGGGGGGAGGGAGAGGGAAAGGGGAGGGTTGCGGGTGGGAGGGAAGTTGTGGGTGGGGGGAAGCCATTGTAATCCATAAGCTGTACTTTGGAAATTTATATTTATTAAATAAAAGTTAAAAAATACTAATAATTTAGAAATCCATATGTAACTGGGCATTCTGGGTTCAACTGTTGTTTTTCCTAAACCTGGCAAATCTATACCCTGACTCAGGTGCTCATTACTTCATGTCTCAAGGTTCCTTAACTGCCCTTTCTTCTTCCAGAACTTATCTTTTAAATCCCTATCAAGTTCCAAAACACTCAAATTATTCTTCTTAAGAGTAGATTTGAACAGATCTTACCCTGTCCAACTTTCTTATTACCTATGTAAACACATATAGATTTGCTACCTTGACATTTGTAACCCTATACAAGACACCATAGACTGCAAATATGTCATAACCAGGTACAAATCCAATCTTCTCTACAAATCAGTTGGGTAAAATCAGAAAACTGATCCTATCTCTCTGGTTGCCAATCTTTTCATTGTAATATAAAGTACCAATATATCATGATGTTATTTTGAAGGAAGGACATAAGCAATTTTAGATATGTACACTTAATTAGTCAATGACCGAATGACCTTCTAGTAATTACAGAACACAGATCTATCCTCCCATATTTGACCACCAGTCTCTATGGAAAATTCTGGCTTTTCAGACACTATCCTCATCCCCCTGACCACTCCATCCTTTATATAAAGGCTTCCATGAAGATATGGCCTTGGTGTTTTCATTGTATATCCTTTTCTTTGGTGATCCTCTGAGTTTGTGAATACTGTTAAATTCTTGATATATGCTGATAGATTTCAAGCAGGAATTTCACACTCCAGATTCCAATATCCATCTGTTTAAGAGAAATGACTAAGTATCCTATGATCACCTTATGCCTCTTTTCCAATCTCTTGTCTTTCTTACATTTACTATTTCTTTTAAAAACATCAGTGTGGTAAGTAGGCTAGGCAGAAAGGTCACAATAATCATGATTTTTCCCTCCTACCATGCTAGAGTTCTCCCTCTCTCTCTCTTACCCTCTCTCTCTTTCTCTCTCTCTCTCTCTCTCACACACACCTGTCACCAAATTTTTCACTTTTTTTTTAAAATGAACTCTCCTGCATGTCCACTCTACATTTATTATCCTCCTTAACAACTCCCTTCTAGATTGGTATAGTGAATCAGTTATGATCCAACCAAGAAAGTGAATGAACTCTTGAGTACTTACTGTCGAGGGATGTTATTCCAGGGAACCGGGCACATGCGTGGTAGAACAGAACAAGTATTATCCAGACACGAGCATCAGCAGGATGATCTTCCCTGAGCTACAGACCTAAATCCAGGAGAAACATCTGCAAACAGCAGGAGCTCCTAAAGGCTCATCAGGCTGAAAGCAGAAATAAGAGGTGCCTGACAGAGAAGCTTTTCCCTCCTCTTTTCTGCCAATATTTTTCCATCTTCACTCCCTTTCAAGATATATTCTCCAATGTGACCTCTATAAAAGGCAATTTCTCACGTTTATCCCAGTGCTGAGAACTCCTCAGCTATTTATTGCTGTCTGCATGTATTTGGAACTCACCTCTTTTTGAGCCCTATGCTCTGCTCTGCCTTCCCTCCAGACATCATCAGTTCCCTTAACGTTCTATTCCCTAACTACTAGGGATTCCCAAGGTGCACTAAAACTGCAAGTTGACCAAGACTATACTGGAATCATCTCTATATGTCAGGTTCCATTTTGTGTCTTCTTTCCCCATTTCCCCCTCTTTTTCTTCTTCACGATCCCCACCTGCACTCTCACTCCTACTCCCACTTCCTTTGCCATCTTTCTCTCCATTCCTTCCTTTTTTTATTCTTTTATTCTAATAGAATCTGTTGTTCCCTATGGAAACCTCTATGTCGCCCTTGACTTCACAGGGCTGCAATTCTGTGAGTGTGTGTGTGTACCCGCTGGTGCTCTCAAATTATTTATAGGTTCACATTTTTCTAAGACTGGGAAATAAAAGCTTAAGAAATATTTTATAAGAATTTCTTATTGCAGAAGAAAAAATCCTTAATGATAAAATATTTCAACATTAGTTTTCCCAGGAGAATACAGATTTTCCTCCTCTGACAATATTTAATCACAGCTGGAGAGGGATGGCTACTTTGGTCAGTGCTCATGGAGTTACAATCCCCTTTTGTCCCGTAGTGCTTAAAGTAGTCTGTGATAATAATTTGCTTGACTGAATCCTTCCTCAATATATACATAGATCAAAATATCATATTTACCCCATAAATATACACAATTATTTTTTTCTATTTAAAATAAAATATTAAGAGTATGTCAAAATTCAAACAAAAATGTGTATTTTAGACTTAGAAAGTATAAAACGATATGACAGAAATGAGTTGTCATAAATTCTCTTTAAAAAAAACTAGTGTTTGAAGACCTTTTATGAATTACTTCAATTTCTTGTTTTATTTGTTAAGTTCAGTAAATTCCCTAGAGCCCTCCTGCCCCCACTTATTGTCATTCTTCTAAGCACCTACTAAAGACAAACTGTTCACCTGCATTATTTCATTTAATATTTACACTAACTACATGAATGTAGGTTACTGTTTTAGCTCTATTTTATAGATGAGGAAACAAGAGTGCAATGGAATTAAGTAACTCATCCAAACTCATTTCACATGTCAACATTTCTTTTCAGTATGGCCCTCTGGCTCAAGAATGTAAAGGAAAGAATAGGAAACAGAGATGCCCTTCCCAGTTCAACCTCTCTGTCCTCTATGGGTGAAATGTGCCAATGAAGAAATGACATTGCTACTATAAAGTAATTATTGAGGTCCTTCTGCTGACAAACGAAGATCTAAGAGTGGTGTAGTTTGGAAGCAAAGAAAAATAGTATTCACATGTATTTACAACCTGCTTTTCTCAGAGAGGATTTAAGGTGTTTCACTAAGATATGTACATTACTGACAGATAAAGTAAATTAAAGTAAGTAAAAAGCAGAGTAAAGAAAGTTGAATAGAACACTACAGTGAGAGCCTACAATACATGTCATGAATTTATAGAGATTTGCCAATAGCAAGCTTGATGTTTGCCTCTAAATTACATGGCAGCCAATGAAAACAGAGAAATGAGATTAACTAGTTGATTTTCTACAAAAGACAAAGTAGTTGCTCAGGAGAAGCTAAAATATCCCTAGTACTGAAAATAGAAAAGTTATTTCCATGATTTTAAAGGAAAGACACTTTGTAATACAATAAACAGCATCCTCAACAACCTGCCCTAGACTACATGCAGAAATGAATGTCAAAGACTCCTCTGGCGGCTCAATAGGCTAATCTTCCGCCTGCGGCACTGGCACACCAGGTTCTAGTCCTGGTCGGGGGGCCAGATTCTGTCCCGGTTGCCCCTCTTCCAGGCCAGCTCTCTGCTGTGGCCCGCGAGTGCAGTGGAGGATGGCCCAAGTGCTTGGGCCCTGCACCCACATGGGAGACCAGGATAAGCACCTGGCTCCTGGCTTCAGATCAGCACAGTGCGCCCGCCGCAGCGCACTGGCCACAGTGGCCATTGGAGGGTGAACCAACAGCAAAGGAAGACCTTTCTCTCTGTCTCTCTCACTGTCCACTCTGCCTGTCAAAAAAAAAAAAAAAAAAAAAAAAAAAGACCCCTCCAAAATAAGCATAAAACATATGAAATACAAGCAACATACTCAGTTGTTCTAGAAATACAGCTTTGTTTTTTCTACCTCTTTGACAAAGGTTTAACATGATGGGTCTTCGAAAAGTTTTTGGAAATACATATTACAAAAATTATGCATAGATGTTAAAGATTTTTATACCAAAATACAAATGCTTTAGTTCCTTCTTTCCTTGAACTTTTTAAAGTAGCCTTGCATAGTCTGATGTAGTTTAGATTTTAACTCTGTCAATTACTGACTGAGTAATACTGAGATGGACACTGCTCTGGGCCTCACTTTAATCGACAATAAAATAGAGGTAATAATAATAATTACCTCATGTGGTTGAGTGAGACATTAATTAGTCAACACATTTGAGTTTCAGACATGGTAAGAATTGTATTCCTTCTGCCACTATACTTAACATTGAATAAACTTATTTTTTCAAGTCCCAGCCTCACAAGTAACAGGCTTAATGAATTCCAGGTTCTATTTAAATTGAAGGGAGCACAAGAGCATTTAGAGAACAGATAATGAGGAGGAGGACAAGGAAAACAGCTGGTCTTCCATGTCATCTGTCCACCTTAACTTCCTTTTCCATTTCTTCTCTCTTCCAATTCAACGCTTGTAGTCCAAACAGCTGAATGTCTGTCCCCAACTACTTGCACCCCTCAGGTACGTGGAGATCAGTTTGCTCCTCTTGCAGTGTGATTGAATTAAGAATAAGAAAGGCAGTGTGGCTCCGCGGGCCCATCAATCTCTCAGGTCCTGCTGACAGCCCAGGCAATACCTAAAGGTTGAATACGGATCCCCGTTGGTGTCCTATCATGAAACTACTGGGGGACTCTAGGGATAACCTACCTCCTGTGGCAGAGAGGTAGCAGAAGGGATGATCTTCTTTCTTAAAGATCCTCATTTAATCACTCATCACTTCTCTTCTGCCTGGGGAATTAGTTTATCTTGGGGCCAAAGTTGAGGGAAGCCTTGAATGTGTCATCACACTTCTTCACAAACTCATCTGTGTTACTGCCTTGGCTTTTATAAATCAAATGACAAAATCTGGCATCTTGCGTTCTCTCTGTGGTCTCGAAGTGTGACATCATCCAAAAAGCTAAGGCGTGGTAGCCTGACAGAGACTGGGGGTGTCAGGGCCTCAACAGTCTTTATGGGTGGAGTACCTTTTTTTTTTTTTTTTCTGCCAAGGGTCATTTGGATATTTATAACATCATTTACAGGCCATACAAAATTATCAACTTTAAAAATTAGCCTGCTATAGATTTTCTGAACTTTGAATTCCCAGCTTTAGTTGCCTTAGCAGGTCTAGACCAGAGATTTCACATGGGTCTTCTCTGGCCCCTGGGCTGAACAATCCCCACCCCTGGTAGAGGGAGAAAGCTGGTTAGCATTTTCCAGTATATTCTATCACACAAAACTGCAGCATCTTTCCTCATTGCACTTCAGTCAATACAATTCTTTTTAATTTTCTTTTTTGACAAGCAGAGTTAGACAGTGAGAGAGAAACAGAGAGAAAGGTCTTCCTTTTCTGTTGGTTCACTCCACAAATGGCTGCTATGGTCAGCGCTGCGCCGATCCGAAGCCAGGAGCCAGGTGCTTCTTCCTGGTCTCCCATGCAGGTGCAGAGCCCAAGCACTTGGGCCATCCTCCACTGCCTTCCCGGGCCACAGCAGAGATCTGGACTGGAAGAGGAGCAACAGGGACAGAACCAGTGCCCCAACCGGGACTAGAATCCCAAGTGCCGGCGCCGCAGATGGAGGATTAGCCTAGTGAGCCGTGGCGCCGGCCAGTCAATACAATTCTGTAGTTGTCCAGTGTGACAAAGATTCAAATTGGAAGCCTTCTATTCTTCCTATTAACCTCTCAGCAGATTTCAAGAAGACAGAAAATGCACAGACTTAAGAGAAAAGCAATGCCATAATTATGAGGCTTTTATTAGACAATATATTGGTACTTCACTATTTTTCAAAATTTTGTATAGTAGGCATGACTCCTATTGCTGGCAGGAGCTCCAATGGCTTATTTCAATTTTCAATTTAAGTTATTTTTTAAAGCTGGAAACAAGTATCATATAACCAACCTAATCAGTAGCACTTTATTGTCATGTTGCATACCAACAAATTCACAACAGGAAACTATGCAGTTACAAATCTGCAAGGAACGACAAAGATCCAGGACTTTAACATCTTTATTTTAGATATGGAAAACCAGGGCTGAAAATATGAGATGTTTCTTCTCTTTTATATAAATGTATTAAACTATAACAATAGGTTAGATATATTTGTCGGTCTCCCCAGAAGTCTGCTGCTTGACTAACATAGTGGCCCATTTTGCATGCTCTCCAGAGCTTAATCAAAAATGTCTTTAGGGGCCGTTGCTGTGGTGCAGCGGGTTAACACCCTGGCCTGAGGCGCTAGCATCCCATATGGGCACCGGTTCTAGTCCTGGCTGCTCCATTTCAGATCCAGCTCTCTGCTATGGCCTGGGAAATCAGTGGAAGATGGCCCAAGTCCTTGGGCCCCTGCAGCCTCATGGGAGACCTAGAGGAAGCTCCTGGCTCCTGGCTTCAGATCTGCGCAGCTCCAGCCATTGCGGCCAATTGGGGAGTGAACCATTGTATGGAAGACCTCTCTCTCTCTCTACCTCTCCTCTCTCTGTGTAATTCTGACTTTCAAAAAAATAAGTAAATCTTTTTTAAAAAAAGTCTTCTACTGCAAATTTCAGAAGCATGCAATGATGTGTAAATTCCTTCACAGAAAGGTGCTTATGCCTGTTTATATCTCTCAAAGTATGTGGAAAAATACCTTCAAGAAAGCATATGCTAAGATGTTTGTTAATAGTGATGATAAGGGACATCATATATTGCTGACTGTATGGCCTGAAAGCCCTTCCCACTTTTTCTACCTTTTACAATCCTATCTGCTTTCAAAGCTCAGGCCAACTCCAATGTGAGTCATAATATCTTTCCAACGTTGTTTGCCTACGCTCATTTCTGTCTTTTGTAACCACCTATTTTCCTATCCATCAATACAGTCATGAACTAAATAAAGACATTTCAGCCAATGACAGATCACATACACAACAGTGGTCCCATAAGAGTTTAATGGAAATGAAAAATTCCAATTGCCTAGTGATATCACAGCTGCAGTAACATCATAGAATAATGCATTACTCCCACATTTGTTGTGATGCTGGTGCAGACAACCTACTGTGATGCCAGTCATATAAAAGTACACCACTTAAAACTGTGGGTAGAAAATGAACACATAATTACATAATAGCAATAGCAATAATAAATGCTTTTACTGGTTTATCTATTTACTATGCTATTCTTTTATCATTATTTTAGAGTTCACTCCTGCTTATTTAATATAAAACAGTATGCTATGTTATGCCAGCAGCCTCATAATCCCATATTTACTGAGTCTCCTAATTGCTTCAAAAGGCTATGTGGAGGGATTGAGCTACACCACATATGTCTGTGTAAGCACACTATATGATGTTCCCACAATGACAAAATTAACCTCATCTGGGCTTCTTAGAACATGCCACTGTCTGTAAATGAAGCAGACTATCCATTTAAATACTCATTTCTTCCTAATTATTTAATATGCTCTAATAAAATCTCTAACAAGATTTCCAGTCAGTTACTATATTATGCTCTTTTAATGTTCCACTCATTATCATCACCAAAGCTCAACAAAGATGAGACATAAACATTATCCATTATTATTTCCATCCAATACTCTTTGAAGCACCTTTATGACTAGATGTAAATGTTCCTTTGTCAGGTTTGAGGAAAACTACATGACTCCGCAGTCCCAAGTTTTGACAAATAAGCTATGTCCAACTCTGAACTCCAAAAGCGAGCATCTCAGACATAATATCTCCAATGAAAATCAAAAATATCTTAAGCTATTCCCCAAGTGCAGCCACCAATCCTGCCATTCTAGAAAACTTTTCTGTATCATCTTCATTTTCATTTCATATTTGAAATATGGTAGACACATACGTCAAGAGTATAGGCCATTATATTCTGAAGGGTAAATTAACATTTTTTATTTTATTTTTAAGGCTCTTTATGATGGAGGTAAATTTATAAAATTAGAATAATACTGAAAAAATGATTACTAAGAAATTTCAATAGTTTATTACTTTATAATTATCTATATTAAAAACACAATAAAACATTTTATTAGAATATAGGAACAACTGTGTTTTGCAATTTACATTTTTTGTACCATGTAAGATTGTCTAATGAATATTTAATGATTTGAAAAAGTTTTAGTACTCTCTAGAGTGCATTATGTAAGCAGAGAGATGATATAAGAAAATCAGTCTAGTGCCTGGCTAAAAATAATAAAATGATAATATTAACATCTCAACTATTTAAAATAGCAGGAGTAATAGATGAATTATGAAGCCTGTACTTACTCAAAATATAGCATTATAAAAATTCCCAAGAGTCTCTACATACCATATGAAAGGTCAGGAACAGCTGTTTCAGAAAAATAAGTTTTGACACTCAAATATATTCTTTGCAGCAAGTGTTTCCTTGGTGGTTTGAATTTATGGCAAACCTCTTAACAGAAATGCTACCAATCAACAAAAGGGACATTTGAAACTTCCATTCATATAGTCTGTCATATTGATAGTTCAGTCCAAAAGTATTTCATGGTGGGGCCAGTGCTATGGTGTAGGCAGTAAAGCTGCTACCTGCAGGACCAGCATCCCATATGGTGCCAGTTCGAATCCCAGCTGCTCCACTACAGATCCAGCTGTCTGATACAGCCTGGGAAAGCAACAGAAGATGGCCCAAGTCATTAGACCAATGCACCGTGTGGGAGACCCAGAAGAAGCTCCTGGCTCCTTGCTTCGGATCAGCGTAGCTCTGGCTGTTGCGGCCATCTGGGGAGTGAACCAGCGGATGGAAGACCTCGCTCTCTCTCTCTCTCTCTCTCTCTCTGACTCTCTGTAACTCTGCCTTTCAAATACATGAATAAACCTTAAAAAATAATTCATGGAAATATGCATTGTAACAGTTACATGGCTCAAAAAATCCACAATTATGCATGCATTTGAATCTTTAATTTTTCTCTAATTCAAATTTTCATTGCCTTCCAGGGGCTTTGTTCAGCAAAAATATTCAAATTTACATAAAAAGCAAAAACAACATTTAAATATGAATACATTCCTAAATCTTTAAGCTATTACTGTCAAATGACCTTCAGTGAAATATCATCTGGAACACAGCTGGTATTATGCAAATGTAGATTTAGTGACTCACTAACACGGTAGAAATGAGGGTTCTCAATAAGACTGTTGGACATAACTTAGAGGAATTGCACTTGCATCAGATGACTTAGAGAGTTCAGAAAAGCAGGACTTTTCTCTGGGTTCAGTGCTGTCAAGAAACACAAGTAATTATGGGTATTTTAAAAATTCTTCTCCAGAAGACTAGAGGAACAAAGTAAAAGCTATGCTTGGTTAGTAAAGAGAAAAGCAACAGATTGGGAATATTTTCTCATTTTCTTGTCTGAAAATTGTTCATGTCTTTGCTTGAGCTCAAGTAAGAGTATGGAGAGGGCTCATTTCTGTCTAGTCTGTCACAACCACTGAAAGTCCTTGTCTAATGCTGACTGTGAAATCCTTTGTTCAACACAATGCCAGCCTGTGCACAACAGTATGCATCTTGGCTATCAGTGACTGCCTTTACCCCTCTCACCAGGTAAAGAAGGTACACAAGGTAAGTGGAGTCATTATTCTGCATATTAAAAGAGTCACGCACAGGAACTTTGCTCTCTACTTATGTTGTAGGCGGTAAACTGAGTCACATATTTTTGACATCACTTTAGGTGTTAAAAATACTAAATATTCAACAATATATTCAATTTCAACTTCCTTGCCTCCTCTTTCAACAAATAATTAATGGGTTGCAACTGCAGAAAATCCCTACCACATTCTTGAAGAGATGGACCAAAATTCAACATCATTGTTACAAAGCTAATGAAAGAAGAATAGGGACTAGAAAGAGGATGACAGGTATTCTACTGACAATATAACTGAATCCCTGAAAAACAGGAGCATTTTGTAAGAAGTGTTTACTGTATGTGCAGTCACTGGTAGGTCTTAGTAAAAATACAATACTGAATAAGGTCAAGTCCTCATCCTCAGTACCTTTTCTGGCCCATGATAGGGTTATAGTTTTGTTTTCTCATTCCTCATCTTATACAGAGAAATAAAATTACATCACTGTATCATGTAGTCAAAAAAAAAATCTAACACTGGCCTACACCATGTGTTTGTGGCCAGTTTTTGTCCTTATTGTGGTCAATGTAATTTTTAATTAAATTTTAGCCACTGATTTACTGGTCCACTAGAAAATTTTTATATATTTTCACTCAAGTCTATAAGCATTTCACATAAACTCAAGAGGGCAGGGACTCTTAATGGTATTTCCATTAAAGAAGAAAGTAATTTTTTTTTCTTTTTAATGCTGTCAGTGTGAATTCAATTTGTTTGATTATTTGATACCATATGCTGACATAAGCTTTAAAATGAATTTTAATAAACACACTGTAATAATAAAGAGCAGTTAAATTACACCACAAAGGGATGTACATTTAACCTAGTGGTAAGGATGCCAGCATCACATACCAAGAGTGCCTGGGTCCAAGTCCTGGCTCTAGCTCCAGATTCCAGCTTCCTGCTAACGCAGAGAATCTAACCTACCCAGACTCTATCTCTCAAATACTTAAAACAGATACATAAAAAGATGTAATTCAGTAGGAATAAAGTGAGAGATTTTGAAATTTTAATTCTATACATTCAATTTAAAAACCATTAACAAAGAGTCTATATTGTTACTTTCACAAGTAAATACTGTTCTATGGACCTAACTATATATTTAGCTATCTCTAATTATAGGTCCTACAACTTTTTATCTATCTACCTATCTACCTACCTACCTATCCATCCATCCATCCATCCATCTACCCATCTTCTCTCTAAATGTATCCTTATTAAAATTAAGCTTCTTGGAGCTTGCATTGTGCTGTAGTGGGCTGAAAAGCCCCCTGTGATGCTAGTGTCACATACGGGCACTGCTTCCAGTCCTGGCTGCTCCACTTCCCATCTACTTCCCTGCTAAGGCACCTTGGAAAGCAGCAGAACAAGCCTAGGTGTGTGGGCCCTCACATCCATGTGGGAGACTCAGATGAAACACCTGGCTCCTAGCCACAGCCTAGCCCAGTCCTGGAAGTTGTGGCCTTCTGGGGAATAGAAATAGCAGATGAAAGATCTCTCTCTGTCTCTCCCTCTCTCTCTGTAACTTTGCCTTTCAAAAATTAATAGATTTTTTAAAAATTAAGCTTTTTAAATAAATTTATTAAAACTGTCCTAGGCTCAATCCAACTATAGTGGCAGCATATTTCAGAAACAACAAATTTTCTTCTTCTTAATTTCATTTGTTTGTATTTATAGAGAACACCATCCTCCTCAAACCTAGAAACACATATATTAAATAAAAGCTCCCTCAACAGTTTTGGTTTCTATAGTCATGGTGATCCTGTATTCCCATCATTAAAAATATAAATAAAGGCCGGTGCCGCGGCTCACTTGGCTAATCTGCCTGCGGCGCCAGCACTCGGAGTTCTAGTCCAGACTGGGGCGCCGGCTTCTGTCCCGGTTGCTCCTCCTCCAGTCCAGCTCTCTGCTGTGGCCCAGGAAGGTAGTGGAGGATGGCCCAAGTGCACCCACACGGGAGACCAGGAAGAAACACCTGGCTCCTGGTTTCGGATCGGCGCAGCATGCTGGCCACAGAGCACCGGCCGTAGCGGCCATTTGGGGAGTGAACCACCAGAAGGAAGACCTTTCTCTCTGTCTCTCTCTCTCACTAACTCTGCCTGTGCTGTCAAAAAAAAAAAAAAAAAACAAACATATATATATATAAAAAAATAGATATAGTTACACAATCTAGTCCTATTTGTTATTTATTCATTCACCCACAAAATAAATATTTGCTAAGTGTCCTCCAACAATTTGCAGGAAATTATATGGGGCAGAGTAATTAAAACAAAACAAAGCACAGTGTCTCATTTTAAGGAGTTTACAGTCTAGGAAGAGAGATTAAGACATGTACACAAATATTAAAAGAAAGCTTTAAATAGCCATTATAATTAGAGATAGGAGCAAAACCTTCTGAGAGTTCATACTAGGAAGAAATTGCTCCAGACTGGAGATATCACCAGTTGTTTTGTTTTCTTGTTTGTTTGTTTTACAAAAAATGAGCTTTCATAACTATGCATTGAAGTATAGGATTACAGATAGAGACTCAGGACACCTACTCCATTCCTTGGAGATCCAGGCTCCCTAATTCTCTGTTCACCCCCAATTCTTCCTCACGTTCATTTCCAAGGTGTTTTTGTTGATGTAGGCTTGTTCAGATCCCCATTCCACTGTAGAGGCAGAACTCTTTTCATTTAACTTTCTTAATTTCAACTATCATATCCAGTATCCAAGCCTACAACAATACTTTTTAAATATAAAGGTATTATTTTGATGAACAATATGCATTGTGGCAAAAATTTGTATCCTATTTTATTTAAAATGTTTTTTAAAAAAATCATTTTCATTTGATTTGAAAGGTAGACACAGAGAGACAGACAGAGAGACAGAAAAAAAGATGGAGAGAAATTTTTCATCTACTGGTTCACTCCCCAAATGTCTACAAAAACCAGGGCTGGGCCAGGCTCAAACCAGGAACCCAGAACTCAGTCAGGGTCTACAACAAGGGTAGCAGGGACTCAAGTAATTTGAGCCATCATGTGCTACCTTTCAACATGTGCATCAGCAGGAGGCCAGATCTGAGGCAGAGGAGCTGGGACTCAGACCAGACACTCTGATACAGAATTCAAGTGTCCCAAGCAAAAAAAATAGAGGCAATAATTCCAAGACATTTTGCAGTGAACAGGGGATAGAGAAATGGAAGTGGATATCAAATCCACTTACATTTTTTTTTTGCTTTGCTATTTTTTTAAAAAAAAATTATTAATATAGACACCTACACTGTGGTGTGGTAGGCTAAGCCTCTGCCTGAAGCACTGGCAACCCTATGGGCACCAGTTGATGTCCTGACTGTTCCTCTTCCAATCCAGTTCTCTGCTTATGGCCTAGGAAACTAATGGAAGATAACCCAAGTGCTTGGGCCCCTGCACCCATGTAGGAGTTCCAGAGGAAGCTCCGAGATCCTGGCTTTGGATCAGATCAGCTCCAGCCATTGCAGCCATTTGGGGAGTGAACCAGCAGATGGAAAACCTTTCTCTCTGTCTACCCCTCTCTGTAACTCTACTTCTCAAATAAATAAATAAAAATAATTTAAAGATTTATTAATAAAAACAGAACAGATTTCACATATTTCAAAGGTATAATTCTAAGATGATAACAATACTTCCCTTTCTCCTCCCCCCTCAATCCCTATCCTTCCTTCCTTTTTATTAATTTTTGCAAAAAACTAATTTCAATTCACTCCATAGTCACAGACTTAATGCAGCACCAACCATATATTCCACAAGTAAAAAGTAGAAAGATCAGTTCCACAGGAGTATAAACAAGGAATAAAAATGATAATCTAATCATAAGATTCTGTTTTACTCCAATACATACTTTTGTTGTGTTCTATACTAACTTCCAGATATTAGAGAAAAAGATTCATCTTTTTGGGACAGCCTTTTTTCATTAAGCATGATGGTTTCCATCTGCATCCATTTTGTTGCAAAAGATAGGATTTCATTCTTTTTAATGACTTAGTGGTAGTCCACTGCGCGCATATATATATATATATATATATATAAATATATAATTTCTTTATCCAGTCATCAGTTTTTAGACATCTGGTTTGACTCCATATCTTAGCTATTGTGAACTAAGGGGCAATAAACATGGGGATACAAATAATTCATTCATATGCTGATTGCATTTAGTTTGGGTAAATTCCCAGGAGTGGGATGGTTGGGTCATATGGTAGATCTATTTTCATTCAGATTTCTGAGAAATCTCCATATTGTCTTCCACAATGGTTGTTCTAGTTTACATTCCCACCAGTATAAGAATGATCTTGTATTTTCAGAGAAATGCCTCAGGAAGAAAGAACAGGTAAACTGCAGCAAACATTGCCCCCAAATAAATGGATATCATGGGACATACTATCTGAATACTTAACTAAAATAGGAACAAAATGACAAAGTTTTATTGTTCTGATCTAGACAAAGAGGTATCCAGATAGTAGTCTTGGGACACAGTCCTCACTTTACCTACAGAAATTAAGAGATTTTGAACCAGAAAAAAATGGTATCATTACTTGCATATACTTGAACTACCATATAAAGAACACCATTGTCAATTTTAGGATGTTACTTACATTGAATTCTGATCCAGCTGTTAACAAGTTACCATTCTGAGTTGTTTCCCATTTCATGCCTACCCTTATTTTTTTAAAAGATTTATTTATGTATTTGAATGTCAGAGTTACACACAGAGAGAAGGAGAGGCAGAGAGAGAGAGAGAGATCTTCCATCTATTGGTTCATCACCTAAATGGCAGCAACAGCTGGGCACTGCACTGATCTGAAGCCAGGAGCCAGAGCTTCTTCCAGATCTCCCACGTGGGTGAAGGGGCTCAAGGACTTGTACCATCTTCTACTGCTTTCCCAGGCCATAGCAGAGAGCGGGATTGGAAGTGAAGCAGCAGAGCTCAAATTGGCACCCATATGGGATGTCAGCACTGCAGGTGGTGGCTTTACTGGCCATGCCACAGAGCCAGCCTCCCCTTATATTCTTTTGTTCTTTTACTTACCCAGAACTTTGCTGTTCTCCCCCATGATTCAACATCTTACCCCTTTATTTATTAAAAAAAAAAAAGTATACCTGTATCTTGCTGTATCTTGATAAAAAGTTTCCCTGGGGTTGCTTAAAACTATCAATAAGTACCTCTGAACTCATGAAAACTTTATTTAATAAACTATGTGTCTTTCATAAATAATTGTATAAGTCATACTATAACACCTTTCTTAAAATTTATCTAAGACTAATTACTGTGTGTGGGTTTCTTGTGAGTTGTGGCCATATCCTACCATGTCTGATATCTTCCAGGCTCTACATAAGGAAAACTTATGACTGTGTACATATCTCATGAACTGAAAGTCCCCAAAGGGAAGAGAATCAACATCCCATACTTAAAAGAGTTCTATTTATATATTAAAGTTTGCCAACACCGCCCCCCCCCCACCAGCCCCGCACTTGAACAATCTCTAATTTGTTTTAGTTTTTCCACACAATCTCTAGTTTCTTCCTTCTTTTATCATGACTTGCTGCCCTCCCAGCCCAGGTGTTGGCTATTCCAGTGATTAGATCAAAGATTGTTGGTGTGAAGACAGAGGTAAAGAAAATGCTTATTATTAAAAGTCTCTGCCTTTTGTATGTCATCAGTTAAGAGCTTTTCATTCCTATCTGATAGAAGGACAATGTTTTCCTTTATCACTTTCTTGAGTTTAATGTATTTAAAAGAAAAAATATAGCTTCCATTTTTCTTTATTCTTTATCTCATTTATTTTGTTGTTGTTGTTGCTGCTGCTGATACTGCTGCTTTTCTCTGACTTGAACATGAAATTAAGCTCCAATTCTCTGCAATTTCTTCTCTACTGTCTACAAGGTAGCACTCTTTATTTTTATTTTTAAAGCATCACATTTATCCACTTGAGATTTTCTTCATTCTGCCTACATAACCTGTAATGATGATTCTGGGGCCTGAAGAAGGTACTTTTCTGTGAAACTGAAACTACTCTTCAACAAATCCTTTTAAATGACCAGAGATTGAAGGTATAAAAATATCTTACAACGAAAATGGAGGTTTAATAAGCAAAGATGAAAGAAAATGAAATTGAAGAAAGGCAATAACAAATTGGCTTGAAATGCAAGGTCTGGCAAAAAGAGCTCAAAACAAACAAACAAAAAAAAAACTCATGGAAATAGGGACGGTTAGCTGAACTGATGAGCTAAAAACTGGAAAACAAGTTATTTTGATACTTTGTAGATCCTTTAGTAAGCAAGAGAAAGGCCCACAAAGATGGTAGGGTGGGAATTGAAAACCAAGACAATTTGCCAACAAGAGACCTCTGGCAAACAAGAATGATAATGGAATTCTTACTTCCCAAAGGCTTAAATATATGAAATGCAAGACAGAAAACCACACTGGTCAGAGCACTCAGGGGCTTTATTTATTGCACTGGGAAACAATGTATGAATTTTAAATATATTATCCCTACCTAGAACACTTTTCTCTATTTCACTCTGTGTTTTCTGCAGGCTTGCCTTTATTTAAATTTTAAATTTAAATAAATTTTTAAATTTTTTAAATTTTAAATTCACCACTATTCTGATAATTATCATCAAGTGGTGCTTTTATCCAGTTAAAATTTCTAATATGTCACCATCCTGATGGATGAAATTTAGAAGAGTTTTCTTTTCCTATTTATTTTCTTGTCTTTCTACATCCCAATAGTATCTCTAAGCCAGCACAAGAATGTGTCTTAGAAATTCATTGTTTTTCAAGAAAATGTTGAGAAAATTTTTCTGTCACTACTCAGTATACCACATGGACATATTTAAATTAGCCTTAGAATACTAGAATGCACACTCTATTTTAGTGTTCACCCAGTTATTCTGATCTTTGGATATTTTTGCACTTGTCAGACTTTTGTTTACCTACAGTGCTTAATAAACTGTAATCATTATTACTGCTGCTATTTTTGCTTGTTAGGAGAACCTTATTTTTCTTCTACTTTTTATTCACTACATTTCGAACCTTCAAACACTCACAACACTGGTGTTATAAACACAGATATATCCCTCACCTTGAATCACGAATTACATTTTTCACATCTGCTTCATGCCTTTTTCTCAATAATTACAGCATTAACACTATTAACATTTTGCTGAACCATTTGAAAGTTACAGGCATTATGGTCCTTTACCTGACTAGTTCAGAATGTGTCATCTAAAAAGCATATCCTCTTATTAAACCATGGTATATTTTACTAATTCAAGAAAATTAATTTTGATGGAAATAATTATCTAATAATTCATATTCAAATCTTGTCAATCATCCAAATAACATACTTCATAGCAATTTTTCTCCAATTAACAATCTAATTTTCTATTCTCTTTTAAAGTTTTATTTATTTATTCATGTATTTATTTATTTTCATTTTTATTAGAAACACACACAGAGATCTTCATTTGCTGGTTCACTCCTCAAATGCTTGCAACATCCATGGCTAGACTGGGTTGAAGCCAGGAGACTAAGTATCCACATGGGTGGCAGGGACCCAAGTACTTGAGCCATCATCTGCAACTTCTAAGGGTATACATTATCAGGAAGCTGGATTGGAAGTGGAAAAACTAAGACTCGAACTGGGCACTCCAATATGGGACGTGGAAGTTCCAAGTAGCATGTTTACTACTGTGCCTACTGCCCACCTTTCAGACTCTATTCCTACAGCAGGTATCCTCACCTTTCTTTCTCTAACAGCATATGCAAATTATCCACATTACAATGCCATTCCTTCCCACCATAACCCAGTAATTAAACAATTCCTACTGACTAACAAGCTTGTTGAATTTGAGTTTATATAATTACTTGTGGGAGTCTATAAATCCATATCTTGATCTTTTTTCCTTCATGGCCTTGTGACTGCACTTAAGAATTAGGTCCTTAGATGACTTCTATAACCAGTACTTGCTCACATAGCTTTTGATCTGGTTTCCTTCTCTAAGTTTAAAAACTCTCCCTAACATTCCTTTTTGTTATTGGATATTGACATCCACCATTATTACTTGAAGAGCTCATTACAACCCAGAATGACAAATAAAATGGTCTATATCATTTAGCCATCTAGATGTCCATCATCACAATGTTACAACTGTTGAAAAATTCAGCTGTTTAGACTTAATGTAATAGAAGACAATCTCTCAATGCCTTGTTTCCTCCTTGCCATACTGCTTTGTTTGACCAGCTCAGTATGCATTCTAAAAGCATCATTGGATAGACATGGATTCTCACATACACCCAGAGAGGCCTAATCTTTCAGGAATTTCAGAAAGCTCTGCCTAACATCTTGAACTCAGGCTTGCTGATTTATAATACACATACCAAGGGGGCATGCATAACAAGCATCAGAGTGAGCAACATAAATGGGAAGTTCTATCTAGTATAGAGTTATGGTAGCCTCATACTCCATTGTATGCATGCATCAAGACAAGACTGCTTGTGTGTGCTTACACACAGCACAATAACTAAGGAAGAGCTTCAGTTTTGGAGTTAGACAACCTGGATTCAAACCTGAGATCTGCACTTCACCAGTCATGTGACATTAAGCAAATTACTACACCATTCTCTGCCTTAGTTTCCTCATCCATAAAACAGAGCACATACTATATAGGTTAAAATAATTCACATAAGAACTTTGCAATGTGCCTGACACAGAGAAAGTCCTCAAGAAATATGACTGTGACAAGAGTGAATGTGATGCACTTGCTCTTGACCTAAATTTATCAATTATACCAATATATCTGCCAAAGCCCCTCTGCTGCCCCCTTTTATTCGCAGCTTTCCGTGCATCTGTGTTAGATGTGATATAATACAAAACTCTAAGAAGGAATCTCTGCCTCAGTAGACATAATATCTAAACAATCTAAAATCCCTAAAGGTCACTGCAGCCCAACCTTAAATTCAACATTTTCTCTTTGCAACATCTCTATATAGTGCTTGAAAAAATCCAAAATAGAAATTCAAGCCCCACTTTAGGAAAGTTAACAATTAATAGAAAATTTTTACTTATCCTGATCTGATAGTTATCTTGTTTGTTAAAAACATCTTTCCTAGAAAGAACAGTGAGTAACATTTACTGAGCACTCATAAATCACTCAATTTACAATGCACTACCTTTTGCAATGCTTTCCAAGCAATGAACCAGATTCTATTATTCGCCCCTTGTATGCCAGTTTTGCACTAAATTTATTTTGCACTGTCATTTCAAGTTGTTTCTCAGTGGTTTACTAGTGCTTTACCTAAAAAGAGGACTGAGAATTGGGAAAGTAACTAGAGTTCCTCTCACTTAATACTGTACACTTTAATATACTTTATTACTACAAATTATTCCTCCAAAGTTCTAAATATAATTGATAAAGCACAGGCAAAGTTCTCAAAGCCAATGGGTAATATCACTGTTACAATCATAAAGACACACTATTATGAATATATATTTTCTTTACTAATGTTGATTTGTGCTTTTCAGTGAAATGTACTAACACAATAATCCCACCCTATCACTTCCACTTTTCCCACATGCACACACTAAGGCCCTTTCGACAAACTACATAGTTCTGTTTCAGAAAGAAAAACCTCTTGGCTTATTGGATAGAGATGTTAGAAATTATCTACCCAAAGCACAGATCATAAACCCAACTCCATTTTTAGATTTTTATTAGGACTGAAATAATTGATATTGACAGAACAAAGAGAAAATTCTTACAACCATAAAAATCACTTTGCTGCTACCACTATAACTGAATCCTACCTCTAATGGATTATGTGGCCAGACCAGTCTCATAATAACATCTAGTAACTAACTCTGTCCATACGGCACTGTTCGATGGCCAAAGGCCCATTTAATTAAGAAGATGGATTTATATGCACTAATAATTCAGGTTAAAGCAGAGAGAGCATAGTATTCCTCAAGTTAAAAAAAAATTGTCTTTGTCTGTTTTGTCTTAGTCATTTTTTTTTCCTCACAGAGTATACCTCCTATTTCTGCAGTATATCTGATCAAAAGTACACTAATATCAGATATGCTTTAAAAGTATGAAAGCCTAATATTATTTAGCACATATTTATGTCAGAATAATGGTCCTCAATTTTTAACAGACCTTAACAAAGCTCGATTATTAACCCTGTGAATAACCTGATGTTGAGTTAATCTACTTATCAGACATAGTCAGGGAAAAACAAAGCCAGCTGAACGTAGGAGCAAAGATATCTAGAGATAACCTAGTGTGCCCCTATCATGGATGGCTTTTTTTAAAAAATATTTTATTTATTATTTATTTGAAAGGTACAGTTATAGACAGTGAGACAGTGAGACAGGGAGAGGGAGAGGGAGAAGGAGAGGGAGAGGGAGAGGGAGAGAGAGAGGGAGAGGGAGAGGGAGAGGGAGTGGGAGAGGGGAGAGAGAGAGAGGTCTCCTATCCGCTGGTTCACTCCCCAAATGGACACAACAGCCAGATCTGGGCCGATCCAAGCCAGAAGCCAGGAGTTTCTTCCAGGTCTCCCATACAGGTGCAGGGGCCCAGGCACTTGGGCCATCCTCTACTGCTTTCCCAGGCCATAGCAGAGCTGTATCAGAATAGGAGTAGCCAGGACACAAACCAGCACCCATATGGGATGCTGGTACTGCAGGCAGAGGTTTAACCAACTGTGCCACAGTGCTGGCCCCTCATATATGGTTTGTTTATTTATTTATTTATTTTACTTTTTGACAGGCAGAGTGGACAGTGAGAGAGAGAGACAGAGAGAAAGGTCTTCCTTTGCCGTTGGTTCACCCTCCAATGGCCACCACGGCCAGCACGCTGCGGCCTGTGCACCGCGCTGATCTGATGGCAGGAGCCAGGTACTTCTCCTGGTCTCCCATGGGGTGCAGGGCCCAAGCACTTGGGCCATCCTCCACTGCACTCCCTGGCCACAGCAGAGAGCTGGCCTGGAAGAGGGGCATCCAGGACAGAATCCAGCATCCCGACCAGGACCAGAACCCGGTGTGCCGGCGCCGCAAGGCGGAGGATTAGCCTAGTGAGCCGTGGCACCGGCCCATATATGGTTTAATATATTCTATTATTTGCTCTAGTCACAAATAGTGACATGTATATTCCTGGCAAACACACCTTCTGGGAATGAATCTCCATCATTACAAAGCTAATGTTATGAAGCACTTTGTAAATAAAATCAAACAGAACAACTGAGGCTCAAAGCCAGGAGTTTCAAAATGTTCCTCCATCAAAGGTGAACACTGCCTCAAGCTAAACAAAGGTGACAGAAGTGCCATGTCATAGTCAATGTTGAGATGTACTTTTGGAGAGCAACTATCATGTGCCAGGCACTGTGATGGGCTTTGCGAATACACCAACCCTGCTCTCTTTTGCCCCGCTTAAAATTTACAAACTAGTAATGGAGGGCAGGATAAATGATTTGAGAAGGAAGAAATTTGTCACATTCTTCTTTGAGTATTCAGCTTCCTAATGAAATAAGTCAGGAATAAAATGAATGGGAAAAATATTTCTCTTATTTACATATAGAAACACACAGTTCTTAGAGTTAAGCATTAGTATTTAAATTTAACTTTTGAATGCCTGTAACACCTAGCTTAGCCTGGTAAGAGTACATGGACTGGCAAATCAAAATCACAAGGTCTTTAATGGATTTAGATAGCATTAAACATTAGTAACCAAGTCATTACTTCTTATATCCTTAAAAATTATCTTTGTCATGTTTATCCAACTTTCCTTATAGAAATTTAATATAAAACATTTTGTTTGTTATATGTCAATTCAACAGATAATATTTTTGTAATATTTCTTAAAAAAGAATTAACTACAGTTGTTGAAAGGAAAACAAAGGTTAAAAGATATTAAAAGATGCATCCCCACTGATTTCTTGTCAAAATAGAAATCTTTACTTCCAGCTCTCTCACTACCTAACAATAAAACTACCCTAGATTAAAGATGAGAAGCCTGAGAGGTAATTTGATATCATAGAGAATACTCACTGATTGAATTATGTAGAGTGCCATAACTTCCACACACAATTAAAAGACAGCTGACCTCAATTCAGTGCTTTCACAAGTCAATATGTCATTCTGAATTCAGAATTACCATGGTCATTCATTTCAAGGTATTATAGGATCATTTTTATATCAAAGATGATGCCTAGATTTTAACCCCCTAATCCACCAGAAAGAGTTTATTAACTAAACAATAAATGTCAAAAGATGTGGCTTATATTTAAGCCTTAAATTTAAGCTTTAATAGAGGCTGAAATTATTGCTAGGGTATTGGAAATCAGCAATCATTTTAGAAAATATGAGGACTCTGAACTGCATAGAAAACTACATGGACAGAGGAATTAAATTAAGTTGCTCCCGTGAAAAGTGCCTGCACTTGCAAATTTCCAAATGAAACCGAGGAGTCCCTTACTTATTATGCACATTGAAGCCAAAGTCCATGCAGCTGCATGAGGTGGCTATGGGAGTTCATCAATCTATCTCCATGGGAGGCCATTCTAACTGGGCCAAATGAGAAACTATTTCTCTCCTCAGTTAAGCAATCTGGTTTGATTTGGTGACTTACTCTGTATTTTGCTACATAAACAACAATGCCTGAGGCTACATGCTGCATACAGAATTTACTGGATGGATATCTAAAAATAATTTTATGGGCAAGAGAAAACTTCATCAAAATTTCATTACTTATATTGCTCACTTCTACAAATTCCTTCAGACATTAAACACTGTATTTAATCATATTTTAAATACTGAAGTTGAGCCTTCTGATGGTAGAATTTACTCTGCTCTTTAAATTTATCATCTTAGGAGAGGCTTACCATACAGGGAAAGCAGTTTTATCTAGTTATAGTAAACACATTCTCAGCAAATAAGTCTGGAATTTCTCATCTTCAAATATAAAGCTTTGTCTTTTACATTACCATACCAAAATCCAAGTAAGGTTTCTAATATCAGCTGTGGAAAGAGTAGACCTGCAAGTTGAAAGACCAACAATCTCTCACTCACCAATCATCAGATCTAAAATGATTGTTAGCTTTTTCCTGTGAGTTACATGTTTACCTAAAGCTTACCTTGAAAACATACCAAATGTCCTAATGTCTAAACAGGAAAAGGACATGTCAGAGTTTTCCTTATACCAGCACTTATAAACTAGACTGGCTTATGAGAGGGAGTAATGAAGAAGTTGGGACACAGAGGAGCATTTCAGTCATGGAAAGCCAAGAGACTGGCAAAAAAGTTCTATATGAAGGACCTCAGTGGGTGAGACCCAGTGTAACAAAGCAGCCACCAACGAAGGATGTACTTTTCTCTGAAAGGAGGAGAGAACTTCCAATTTGCTTATAGCCTTGTCAAGTTAGTGGATCCAAAAGGCTTCCATAGCCTAGGCAGCTCATGTTAAGAGTCTCGGGTGAGGCCGGCGCCACAGCTCAATAGGCTAATCTTCTGCCTTGCGGCACCGGCACACCGGGTTCTAGTCCCATTCAGGGCACTGGATTCTGTCCCAGTTGCCCCTCTTCCAGGCCAGCTCTCTGCTGTGGCCAGGGAGTGCAGTGGAGGATGGCCCAAGTGCTTGGGCCCTGCACCCCATGGGAGACCAGGAGAAGCATCTGGCTCCTGCCATTGGATCAGCGCGGTGCACCGGCCACGGCGTGCCGGCTGTGGCGGCCACTGGAGGGTGAACCAATGGCAAAGGAAGACCTTTCTCTCTGTCTCTCTCTCTCACTGTCCACTCTGCCTGTCAAAAAAAAAAGAGTCTCGGGTGATCACTGTTGTCATACGTAAGAGTGTTATTTGATAAATAAACAACAAGAGTCACAATGCAATAACTCCCTATGCAGGAACTCTGTCCTCAAAGAATTGCATTATGAGTCTTAACAGTAAAACTTGTTCTCAGAAAATTACTTCCTTTTAGTATATTAAGTAGAGGATATTCTTATGTCTCATAAGTTATAGTTATATCTAAGTCCTTACAAAAGATGTATCATTCTTAGATTCTTTAAAGATAATGAAGTTTCTAAAAAAAAAAAAAAGAAGGGAGGAAAAGGAGGAAAAAGAAGAAAGAGAAAAAAGCGAGATTACCCTTAAAATGTAATAACTTTGAACAGCCCTTGTCTAGACTGTTGAGGAACAGGTTTGTTTTTTTTTTTTTCCTCCTTTTCTTTTTCTTTCTCATACAAAGCATTGAGTTCTTTACCTAGAATAGAGTTAATCCTCTGTATATAAAGTTAAATGAAAGTAGATCTTAGTAAAAAACAATACTGGGAACAGGAGAGGGAAGAGCAAGAGGGGTAGGTAGAATGATGGGAGGGCCTGTACAGTGGGAAGCATTACTATGTTCCTAATGTTGTATTTATGAAATGTATGCAAATAAATAAATAAATAAGAAGTTGGGACAGCTTAGAGCAAGTTGGGATAACAAGGTCTAGGACCAGGGTGGTGCTGTGGAATGGTAGGTTAAGCCTCCACCTGCAGTGCCTGCATCCCATATGGGCACTGGTGTGTGTCTCAGATGCTGCACATCCAATCCAGCTCTCTTCTTATGTCCTGGGAAAGCAGTGGAAGATGACCCAAGTGTTCGGGCCCTTCGACCCACATGGGAGACCCAGATAAACCTCCTGGCTCCTGGCTTTGGGTCAGTCCAGCTTTGGTTGCTGCAGCCATTTGGGGAATGAACCAGTGGATGAAAGATTCATTCTCCTTCCCTCCCTCCCTCTCTCTCTGCCTCTGCCTCTCTTTAACTCTGCCTTTCAAATAAATAAATAAATAAATCTTAAAACAAAAAAAGAGAAAGACGAAATGGGAAGCACAGAATAAGTAGTAATTATCCATGTCCTAGAAGGCAGAAGATCAACACTGTAGCAAATCAGAACTTCCAATTGAAAAGCCAGCTCCTAAGGGTGCACTATACAGGAAATTCACTGTCAGCTGGAGAGAACTGCTCTCTACATGAACATAAAATAATTTCTCTTATAAAATGTGTTGTTCTGAAGACTTTATAAGATCTCTCACATTTGATTGGCCAGCAGAACATACCTTTGTCAACCCTATAAAATCAGGTTTCTTTGGTGTTCTCACAGCATGGATATACATTTAGATTTATCAAAACAGACACAATTTCTATCTTTGATTATATAAAGTTAGGAGGTTAAAGTTTCTGGCAGTTTAGTCACCATGAAATAGGTTTTTCCAATCTCTTTAATGGACTCTGACACATTAGTTGAATATAAGATCTTTACTAATTTGTAGTTGAGATGAAGATTTATAAAATTTTCTTGAACCTCTCTTTTCTCTGAACTTTTCTTCCTGATTATAATTTAAATAAAAAGTATCATAATTAATTTCAGAATGTAAATGTCTCACTCCTACTTGCTATGAATCATTTTTTTAATTGCCCTATTCCTTGACCTAGTAATTATTGCTTGTCTGAATTACATTAGTTCTCCCCTCCCCCAATCAACCAATATCTACCTCCAGACAATGATATTATAAAAATTTACAAGTACATGTTATAAGCCGAAATTAAATGCTATTTTTTAAATACATTTCATTATTATTTTACAGTTGCTTTCATCCAGCAAGCATCTACTTAACACTCAAGTAAGAAAGCTCATGAGTTTAATGCCAGAAAGATTGTCTTAGTAAAAAGCTGTAGCTCATATATATCAGGAAAGAAACACATTTTATGTATTCTCAATTTTTGAATAAATAGTATAAAATCAAAGTATCCACTTAATATCAGAACTGTAGATTAAAATTAAAACCAACATACAGAAATAGGGGATTATGCCTATCTGTAGCACACAACATCTCTTCTTTTTAAATTAATTTCTCTTTATTCTGGGAGGGGGTGAGGAAGCTACAATCCTCTTTTCAAGAACTTGCAAATGGACAAGACTGCCCAAACACTGAGAAATACCTATTTATAAATTATTTAAATTCAATTTAGAAAATTAGGGGAGGGAAAAATTCATTTTAGCCAATAGATCTTCCTTCTTATATTATCAGATCAGATGGCCCGTACAGCTATTTAGTAAGTCTTTACTGCTGTGTGCCTGCTCCGTACCTAAGTTCCTCAGAAGCAGAAATGATTTATCAGCTATTACTGTACCTTTCACAACATGTGATGGGCAAATGGCCTTACGGCAAGAGGCAATGTCTCATCATGGGAACATTGCGGCCTCTGGAGTTAGAAAGAGTTGGGTTTGAATCTTAGACATGTCCTCAGACGTCCGAGCCTAATCTGAAACGTAACTGAGAGAATGACATAAGGTTATAGAAATTAAATCATACAGCACAACAGTTGACATATCATGGACATCCAATAAATGTTTTCTTCATTCCTTCCTTCACTGAAATTAAGGCTCAAAACGACATTTCACACAAATATTTCAAAACCAATTAATTTGGTTATACTTGTATCTTTTTAAAAAAATTTTGTGACATTTGTGTGAATGGCAGAGTGATAGAGACAGAAGGAGGGAGAAACATAAAGAAAGAGATCTTCCATCCAATGGCTTACTCCCCAGATGGCCACAGTAGCCAGGATTGGGCCAGAGTGAAGCCAGGGGCCAGGGGTCCAACTACTTGGGCCATCATGTGTTGTCTTCCAGGTGCTTCAAAAAGCAGCTGGATAGGAAGCAGAGTAGCCAAAACTTGAAGGGATGCTCTGTGATGCAGAGGCCAGTGTAGCAAGAGGCTGCTTAGCCCACTATGGCACAATGCCAACACCTATACCTTAAAGTCACAGAGAATATTATTTTTTTAAAAATGTACATTTGGTGGTATGGTCACCACTACACAAAAATAAAAACATTTTCATATTATAAAGCAAACCAAAGTTAAAAAAATTATATATATATATATATTTAAATATATACATTAGACATCACTAGTGTCATAAGTGAAATGGAGACAATGATCACTTAAGATTGCACCAAGAACCCAATACCATGAAGGAGGTACTCAGGATTATTTTAGGAAACAATAAATATTAAGGAAACCTGATTTTTTTCGAAGTCCTGACCCACGTAAAGATGAATAGAGATACACATTCTTCCTTGGGCACTTTTACCAATGCTTTAACATAATCAAGCACAGAGAAAAATATTGGCCAAAATTCTTCCTCCCGCTGTACCTGTTTTAGCACCCTCCAACATTCTCAAAAGAGCTGGCTCCCTTTGGAAATATACTTAGCTGATAAAATCAACAGTTAGAGGCCGGCGCCGCGGCTCACTAGGCTAATCCTCCGCCTAGCGGCGCTGGCACACCAGGTTCTAGTCCCGGTCAGGGCGCCGGATTCTGTTCCGGTTGCCCCTCTTCCAGGCCAGCTCTCTGCTGTGGCCAGGGAGTGCAGTGGAGGATGGCCCAAGTCCTTGGGCCCTGCATCCCATGGGAGACCAGGAGAAGCACCTGGCTCCTGCCATCAGATCAGCGTAGTGCACTGGGCACAGCGCGCTGGCCGCGGCGGCCACTGGAGGGTGAACCAATGGCAAAGGAAGACCTTTCTCTCTGTCTCTCTCTCTCTCTGTCCACTCTGCCTGCCCAAAAAAATAAAAAAAAAAATCAGTTAGAGAAAACAAAACTTTTACATAGGACCCCATATTTAGGGGTCTCTCCCCTGATTTCTAACTTATGAAACTCTGCACCAAAATTCTGGGAATCAATAAAATGAGTCAAACGTAAACTCAGTGGCACAACAGTGCCTACATTAATACTGCTACTTCCATGCAGTTTTCCATTATGTTTATTCAATTACAGTAGAAGATTCCTCTGAGGAAAGGAACTGGGTTTTATTTATATAGTATCCCTTCTTTACCTTCAGAGGCCAGCAGTATGATATGAATAGGCTCTTGAATGTCAACAGAACTAAAAATAAAGTAATATAATCAAAATCATGCCACAGCAAGCAAAGCAAGCTAAAATCAGATTTCCTCTAAATGTACAGACTCTGTCATCACAATATCTCAGTATCACTAATTGTGATAACCCTCTAGGGCACTGTAACTTTTCAGCAGGTATCAGACGAAACACAAATCCAATACAATCAGCATTAGATGTAAAATATGGACCTAGTAGCACCAATATAAAGATCAGTTTCCTCTAGATCCAGGATAATTATTGTCACCTCACTATATTACACAACTTACGAAGGTAGATAAAACATTTTGGCTGGGCAAATTCTACCGCTACATATATCAGTGCCTGAGAAGTTCATATGTAGTATAATTTTACATGTAGAAGTCTTAAAAGTTAAAACCGAGTCAAGAATCTAAGCTATATTAGATTGATAGAACCAAAAGTTATCTTTATACACTCTACAATGTACTATGGGATTTTAAAGAGTATTATGCAAACATACTCATGTATCAGTTCTTTGAAACATTCATAGAAAATGGAATTAAATAATAACTATGTATTGATACAAATAACTTTGAAATCCATAAATACAAGAGATCTTCCAAACAATCATGAGGGGTGACCACTGGTCTATCAGTTAAGACACTGCTTGTGATGCCTGTGTCCCACAGCAGAGTGTCTGAGCAGGAGTACAGTTCCATTCTCTATTCCAGCTTCTACTTAATGCACACACATACCCTGGAAGACGGCAAGTGATGCCTCACATATTTGGATCCCTGCTACTCACATGGAAGACCTGGATTAAGACCTCAGCTCCTGGCTTTGGCCTGGCCCATCCCCAACCACAAGAGCATCTGGGTAGTGAGCCAGAAGATGGCAGATCTGTCTTTGTTTCTTTGACTTTCAAAATAATAAATTCACCAGAATTGTATATTATGAGAAAAAAAAACTATGCTTGGATTTAAATTTTTGAACAAAAATAAACTTATCTTTAATCCCAGTTTCCATGAACTTTCTGAAGGCCCTTTGTATATAGAACCTGTTACATTCAGGTTTGCAATTTCCACAAGACATTTAAAATTTATTATATAAAAATAATGTACATAAATACAAATATTTACATAACCTATATTTTTATTTTTTTTATTTTTTAAATTTATTTTTAAGGAATACAATTTCATAAGTACAACTTTAAGAATATAGTTATTTTTCCCATCATATCAGCCCTCCCAGCTACACTCTCCTCTCACCCCTCCTCTTCCTCTCTCTCCCCTTGCCAAATTCTCCATTAAGATTCATTTTCATTTAACTTTGTACACAGAAGACCAACTATACTAAGTAAAGATTTCAACAATTTTCACACACTCTCTCTCTCTCTCACACACACACACACACAAACTGTTTGAGAATTGGTTTTACAGTTACCTCTCAATACAACAGAGGTCCTGCATGGGAAGTTAGTGCACAGTGACTCTTGTTGTTAGTTTAACAATTAACACTCTTAGGTATGATGTTAATGACCACCTGAGGCTCTTGAAATGCGCTGCCTAGGCTATGGAAGCCTTTCCAGTCCACAAATTCCATCAGTATTTAGACAAAGCCATAAGCAAAGTGGAAGTTCTCTCCTCCCTTTAGAGAAAAGTACATCCTTCTTTGATAGCCACTTCTTTCTATGGGGTGTCACTCACAGAGATCCTTCATGTACAATATTTTTTGTCACAGTGTCTTGGCTTTCCATATCTGAATTGCTCTCATGGGCTTTTTAGCTAGACCAGGAAGATTTAAGGACTGATTCTGCAGTCAGAGTGTTACTTAAAGTGACTGTCATTCTATGAATCTGCTGTGTGGATTGCTTCCCATGTTGGACACTCTCTCCCTTTTAATTATATTATTATAACCAGGCACTTGTCATTATTTATATGATCTCTTTAGCAATTAATCCTATCTATATGTTCACTTTTACATTTAATATGATCACTTTAACAATTAAGATGATATTTTTACCACCAAGTTTATCAGGATTTGGAGTCACATGACAAGTTTTTAAACTGTACCCTTAGAAGTGAGTCCATAGGAATGTATGCAGAACTATACAGCTTTACGATTACAAACTTCACCCTCCCTCTCTTATTTCCACTCTTATTTTTTACTGAGATCTATTTTCAATTAACTTTATATACAAATGATTAATTTACGAGTTCAACAAATAGTATGAAAGGGAAAAAAAGATGAAGAAAACAAAGAAAACGAAACTGTTCCTCAACAGTCAAGACAAGAGCAGCTCAAGTCATCCCTTCTCAAAATGTCAAATTCTCTTCTACAGATTTCATTTTAGATGCTCTATTAGTTCTTAGAGATCAGAGAGAACATATGTGGGAAAACTGGATTTCCACATGCAAAAGCATGAAGCAAGACCCCTACCTTACACCTTACACAAAAATCCACTCAACATGGATTAAAGATCAAATCTACGACCCAACACCATCAAATTATTAGAGAACATGGGAGAACCCTGCAAGACATTAGCATAGACAAAGAGTTCTTGGAAAAGACCCAAGAGACACAAGAAATCAAAGCCAAAATTAACAAATGGCCTTACTTCAAATTGAGAAGTTTCTGCACAGCAAAAGAAACAGAAAAGTGAAGAGGCAACCAACTGTATGGGAGAAATTATTTGCAAACTATGCAACTGATAAAGGATTAATAATCAGAATTTACAAAGAGATTAAGAAACTCCACAACAACAAAATAAACAACCAACTTAAGCTATGGGCCAAAGACTTCAATAGACATTTTTCAAAAGAGGAAAACCAAATGGCCAACAGACCCATGAAAAAATGTTCAGGATCACTAGCTGTCAGAGAAATGCAAATCAAAACCACAATGAGGTTCCACCTCACCCCAGTTAGAATGGCTTTCATACAGAAATCAACAAACAACAAATGCCGGAGAAGATGTGGGAAAAAGGTACCCTAATCAACTGTTGGTGGGCATGTAAACTGGTAAAGCCACTATGGAAGACAGTATGGAGATACCTCAAAAATATGAATATAGACTTACCATATGACCCAACCATCCCACTCCTTAGAATTTACCCAAAGGAAATTAAATTGGCAAATAAAAGAGCTGTCTGCACCTCAAAGTTTATTGCAGCTCAAATCACAATAGCTAAGATATGGAATCAACCTAAATGTCCATCAACAGAAGACTGGATAAATAAATTATGGGATATTTACACTTTCGAATACTACACAGTGGTGAAAAAAATGAAACCCAGACATTTGCAACAGACAGTGAGAGGGAGAGACAGAGAGAAAGGTCTTCTGTTCACTGATTCACTTTCTAAACGACTACTATGGCCAGAGCTGTGCCAATCCAAAGCCAGGAGCCAGGAGCTTCTTCCGGGTCTCCCATGTGGGCGCAAGGGCCCAAGGACTTGAACTATCTTCTACTGCTTTCCCAAGCTGTAGCAGAGAACTGGATTGGAAGAGGAGCAGCCAGGACTAGAATCGGTGGCTAGATGAGATTCCGGTGCCGCAGGTGAAGGATTAACCTACTGCGCCACAGCAACAGCCCCCATAGTCTATATTTTTAAATGATACTAGGTTGGCCGGCGCCATGACTCACTAGGCTAATCCTCCACCTGCGGCGCCGGCACCCCAGGTTCTAGTCCCGGTTGGGGTGCTGCATTCTGTCCCGGTCTCTTCCAGCCCAGCTCTCTGCTGTGGCCCAGGAGTGCAGTGGAGGATGGCCCAAGTGCTTGGGCCCTGCACCTGCATGGGATACCAGGAGGAAGCACCTGGCTCCTGGGTTTGGATGGGCACAGCACACTGGCCGTAGCAGTCATTTGAGGGGTGAACCAATGGAAGGAAGAGCTTTCTCTCTGTTTCTCTGTCTCTCTCACTGTCTAACTCTGCCTGTCAAAAAAAAAAATTTTACTAGTCATCATGTTGGTTACATGATATTGCTGGGGAGATCAATGGTACAAGGTTAAAGAGCTCAAAAAATGCCGAAATTATTTTAAAATGTCCAATATTATATCTGATATAGAATTATATGTCACTTATTATTTTTATCTATCTAAGTATTTAAAAACTATCAATGATTTGGCACAGAGACTAACAATCTCTGTCCTTGAGGAAAACATCAGACTAATTTTTTCATACAATCTGAAATTTGACTCATTCTGCATGTAGTTTCTTGAAAGATGAATGAACAGAGCCATGTGCCAAAAGGAAACAAATCAAAGTTCAAAACAGGGCCAGAATAAGCTCCCTCTTCAGTTGCTTCCATTCTCAGCTAGGTTCGAAGAACACAAAAAACTGAACAAATCATACACTGCTCTTAGACTGTTGGTTCTCCATTGTGTACCAAGATAGCCTAGCTCTTGTTTGCATTTCAATCAATTCAGATGAAACAGTACATCCAGAAAACAGAGGAAATGTATGAGATGATCAGTCCTAGAAAGATGAGTCTTCATTTAAATCATCAGTCTGCATTTCCTAATGATAGATGAGAGATCAGAAATCTTCAGCCAAATCATGTTCAATAGAAATACAGAGAATGGGTTTTAGGCCAAAGATCTGAGCTAATCTTTGGTTTCCATAGGCCAATTAGCTCTGAAAGTTCAGCATGTATAGCTTCAGCTGCAGGATTCATAACTCCATATCCTCCTGGGCTCCATTCACAGGGATTCTATGTTGGTAAGTCTGAGGGGAAGCCCGGAATTTGTTTGGCAAACCAGCTCACAGAAGATGCTAATGGCTTTAATGCATAGCCATACTTTAAGGAGCACTACCATACACTGGCTCTGGTTCTGAAATTGGCCATCTTTGTGGACTGGGACCACATGACAATTCAGCTGTAATAACAAATAAGTCGCAAGGAAGAACCCTAGAAAAAGTTGAGAAACATGCATTAAAAATGAATCTCAAAATCCTTTTGTAATATAGTTACTGAAATCCACCCTGTAAACACTGATTTTCTAGCTTTAGTTTTGTGACACACTAGGTTATCTCCAATTATCTCCAGGGGTGATATAACAGTTTCACAAAATTAATTTTACTCCACTTTAATTTAACAAGGTTCACATCTGGAAAATGAATGCAGAATTTGTTGGTTGGAGTGAAAGTAAAGAACAGCTGAATCCATTAACTCTGCTCCTATAACCTAAAGCTCTTTGCTTAATTTTGTTAAATTCATTAAGGATTTTGCTTTTAACTCGGACCTTCTGCCTCATTCTAATAGAGTGGCAAAATGCTATGGTCAAGTTGCAAACTATTTATGGAAGGGTAATTATAAATATGTAAAGACTCTGATGAACCTAGTAACAGGCAGTGGCAGGGGTGGCATCATCACTCTGTGGTTACAGAGATAGATGACTTACACGTCCTTCCTTTTGCTAACATATTAGCTTCCAAAATGAGTTATTAAAAATGAAAATGATAGCTCTTTAAAGCTGATGACTTATCTCTATTTATCGTCAGGTTAGTGGAAAATTTTTAAAAGAATATACATTTTTCTCCCAAATGGCCAAAAATCTTTCTAGATGCATTTATAAAACAAGATTTCCAAGACTCATTCCAACAAAAAAGCTTCTTTTAAATATAGGATAAAGCATTAAGTATTTTCCCTCAATATGTTGATGCAGCTAGATATGTTTTCTAATATACAATCTGTTTTATGACTCAAGTTATAAAATAAATGCCTACACCCTTTTTACCATAATGCTGTGAGTCATAAGGTTTACATAGTGGCAGAAAAGATTTTTTCTGTCTTAAAATGCTCAAATACTTCAAGGGAGACAAGGTTAATATCTACATAGAAAAGTACAAGTCAAACTGCCCGACACTGACTAGTATCTCAACAGGAATGCAAAATGGGGTTATTACTGTGGATTGGCAGGGTATTGGAAAGCTACTTGGAGCGCAGGGAACTTCCACTGAACCCTTTTCAATGAGAACAATTTTCATGACGAAGGCAGAAAGGCAGAATATCCTGTGAGCAAAGGCTAGAGACAAGAACTCAAAATGAATGTGTGTCTATGTGCACACATGCGTGTGTTGGGGCGGGGAGGAGGGTAGAGAGAGCCTACTGTTTCCATAAAGTGAAGCTATTGGCCATACAGTAGGAGAAACAGTTTAGGAAAGGATAAATACAAATTACAGAAAGTTCTAAAACCAAGGCAGAAGAATCAGGAAGCGCCAAAATAGGCAATAGAGAGCCATAGCAGATATTATACAATGGTAATGCCATGTTGTCTATTTTTTAAAACCAATTCATTTTTTAATGATTTATTTATTTATTTGAAAGGCAGAGTTAGAGAGGGGATGGAAAGACAGCGAAATCTTCCATCCGCTGGTTCACTCCCCAAATGGCTATAACGGCCTGGGCGGGGCCAGGCTGAAGCCAGAAGCTAAGCTTTTTTCAGATCTCTCATATGTGCAGGAGTGCCCCAAGCACTTCATCCATCCTCTGCTGCTTTCCTAGGTGCATGAGCAGGGAGATGGATCAGAAGTAGAGCAGGCAGGACTCAAATTAGCACCCATATGGGATGTAGGCAACCCAGGCAGCAGTGGCTTTACCCACTAGGCCACAATGCCAGCCCCTGTCCATTCTTTTTTATCAGCCTAGTATAATGTAGATGTCGAAGAGATACAGACAAATTCAAAACTCATTCTGAGAAAATACAGGCAAGAAATACAAATGTATTGGGTAAAGAAATACATATTAAAAACATTACAGTAATCAAGTATGTCAGGGAGGGGTAAGCCACAACAACTAAAAAAAAAAAAAAATATGAACCAGAGAAAGTTCTTTGCTGTCTCTTGAAGTAGGAAGTTATCCCTGCATATAGAGTTACTATACATATTTAAAATATATACATATGTAAGCATATATCTATATATGTACTGTATTTGTCAGCTTTTGGCTACTACAGTAAAAAGCCTAACACAAGCTACTTATAAAGGAAGGAAGTGGATTTTTGTCAATGGTTTTGGATAGTCACAGTCCTTGATAAGGCAAGTCCCACTGGTGAGGCCTGAGGATAGCAACAGAGAAGCAGGTGAGCAGGAATGATCACAGGATGAGCCAGGATGCAGAATGGCTGGGCCTGGTGTATACAACAAGCCCTCTTGCAAAAACTGCCTTCTAAAGGCTCTCCCACAAGGACCCAAGCACCTCCAACAAGGTCCCACCTTTAACCACAATTCAGTCGTTTCCACACTCTTAGTACAATTGACGTGTAACTTCGAAGTTTAATGTTCACATGAATTCAGAAGCCAAAACCCTGTCCAAAGGATAGCATGTGTGTGTGTGTGTGTGTGTGTGATGTAATTTGTGAGAAAATCAATATTCATCAAATCTAACTTTATAAGACACACAGTACTGAAGGAGTTGAAAGCAACATATTAATGGGGCTTGCACTGTGGCTTAGCGGGTAAAGCCACCGCCTGCAGTGCCAGCATCCCATATGGGCACTGGTTCAGGTCCTGGCTGCTCCACTTCCGATCCAGCTCTCTGCTAAGGCCTAGGAAAGCAGTGGAAGTTGGTCCAAGTCCTTGGGCCCCTGTACCGGCGTGGGAAACCTGGAGGAAGCTCCTGGCTCCTTGCTTCAGATCAGTCCAGTTCTGGCCATTGCTGCCAACTGGAGGGTGAACCAGTGCATGGAAGATTCTCTCTCTCTCTCTCTCCCACTCTCTCTCTCTCTCTCTACCTCTCCTTTTCTCTACTCTCTCTCTCTCTCTCTACCTCTCCTTTTCTCTCTGTGTAACTCTTTCAAACAAATAAATAAATCTTAAAAAAAAGAAAGAAAGAAAGAAAGAAAGAAAGCAACACATTTACTTACAGCTTCTCAGATCACAGGCCCTTACAAAAAAGAAAAAGAATGGAAGGAAAAGGAAGTCACCTATAATGTGTCATGAATAAAACAGAGCTGTGTCTAACTTCTATTTTCCATCAGTAATTTATTTAATAAATACTTAACGGGGATCTACCATGAACAAGCCATTGCACGAGGTGCCATGGACAAGTCAAGCTCAGCTATAACTTCCCCAAGCACCACAAATCCTTAAGAATCTGCCCTGCCCTTTGCAGCAGTCAGGAAATTGAAAATCAAGTGCCTAAGGGAAATCACTGTACTCTTAACAATAACAAAATCGCTTTATCCTTTACTAAACAAAGTTTGAATTACAAGTTGACAAGAAAAGAAGGAATTTTCCTGAAAGGGAAAAGTTTCTACTCTGTTACAATTCCCTTTCATAAAAATCTCCATGTAAGGAGTTTATACTACAGCTTTTGTAGTTCAAAATGATGTAATCAAACCAGGTGTTGATTACAGAAAAGAAAAGGGAAGGAGACAGGGCATGCTTAATCTTTTCCTGGTGTTTTCCTTTCAGTAAGAGAAGCACACATTTTCTCCAGTTCATTATAAAACCTGATAGCACTTAACATGTTTAAACTCATACTTCATTTAAATGAATGCATTGTGATTATTATAATGAAGCTCCTACCTGAAATCTACCATATATGCTGAAACCAATTGTGTTTCCTTATTTTGTTCTGTAGCCACCTAAACTACAATAGGTCAAAATGCCTTTGGGCATGCACAAATCCATGTCCACAAATCTAAATGGCAAAAGCAAATAAATGAATGAACCTGTGAGGAGACTCTCATCATTTCTACTTTTTCCAACCCACGGCCTGGTTATATAGGAAAAGTACAGAAAAATAGGGGATTTTCATAGTGTTTTGAAATTGTAGATATTCACTGGTTGGGAAGCTGAAAATCAACCTTGTTTGCCAAAAGACATACTGAATGGAATTATTAGTATAAAATTTTTATATCTACTGCTCTGTAGTGGTCCAAATTGTCTTTAAGTTATGAGACTTTTCTAGAATAAAAAAACTAGTATTTGAACATGCTGATTAAATAGACAACAAAACAAACACACAAAGAATTAAAAAGAAATGTCCTAATACTGAACTGAATAAATTCTACCTGAAGAATTTTCAACACAAAACTCCATAACATATGATGCAAGAATAAGCATGACAGTTTATCTACTTGGCTCTCATTGGTTATTAAAGAAAAGAAAATAGCAGTGGCTGATACTAAATTCTAAAAACAAAACTCCAAATATCCTTAAAAATATCTTTCTTTTGTCAAATGAAAGCACAGCAATGCTGAAAATGGCTTTATTGCAGAGAAAAAAGTTTAGAACACCACTTTAAATCTCCCATCTTTTCTTTTGTGTTTTTTTTTTTAAAGATTTATTTATTTAATTAAAATCAGAGTTACACAGAGAGAGAGAGAGGTATTCCACCCGCTGGTTCACTCCCCAACTAGCCACAAAGGCCAGGGATGCACCAATCGGAAGCCAGGAGTCAGGGGCTTCTTCCAGGTCTCCCACAGAGGTGCAGGGGCCCAAATACTCGGGCCATCCTCTACTCTTTTGGGCCATAGCAGAGAGGTGAACAGGAAGCAGAGCAGCTGGGTCTGGAACCAACACGCACATGGGATGTCAGCACTATAGGCGGTGGCTTTACCCGCTACATCACAGCGTCAGCCCCAAAATCTTCCATCTTTTCAATAAGTAAATTTTCATGTTAAAACCCCGTGTTGAACAATGTTATATAAAAAACTGTAACATGTTACATCTCAATCTGTAGACACTTTAAAGTATTTGAAGTAATTTTTTAAGGATGATCCTATGAAGTAAAGTGTTCAAAATTCAAATTAAGATGCTTCTCATTTTGCTGTATGTCATTCTGAACTACAATTAAATAATGGAACAATGGTATCTGTTTTATCCTGTTTGGACAAACTGATGTTAAACCATAATACCTCACGAGTAGTACATGCCTACTGCAACTCTTGTTTCACTTTCCAAATACTCAGGGTTTAAAACAGAGCAGACTGCACTTTTGATAACATCTGCTACAACAAATAACAAAAAAAGAGTGTGAAGTCTGATGAATGTTTAAACAGAACATTTTTTATGGATCAGCTAAATCTTTTCTGCTTTTTAATTAAAAGTAAAGAAAATGGAACTTAATTATCCTGTAAAGATTAGCTTGTGGGCATCTTCCTGTAAATTACTTCTAATTGAAAGCAAATTGTCAAGTGACATTCAAAGTACTGTCCTTTAAAACACAGCTGTTCTACTGCTGATTTCAGTGCATTGCAATGTTTCTTGTTACAATGTGGCATATTTGAATATTTTAACAATTTCACTAACTTTGTATAGATTTCCATTTAACATATCTTAATCGCATTTCTTCCTGTAAAAAAAGTTGGCATCGTTAAGAGATCTGCAGCATCTTGAACTACCCTATCACAATTGCTCTGCCCTGAGGTTTACTTTTTGTTTGTTTGCTTGAAGTACCACCACATCTGGACAGCAATGGTTCAGGAAGCGGTTACTTACACTCATTAGACCACCTTGACAATCCTGCTCATTGTGATACCTGAGTAAAGACGCCAGTTTACTGACATTTCAAAATACAATAAAAGTTCAAGTGAAACTCACACTAGAAACTGAAAACAAGAAATATTTCATGATTTGGCACTCCAACATCAGTTTTTAAAACGAACACTAAAACACAATAAAAAGATAGCTAACAATGGAGTTCTGATGCTAGATTTTAATAGGAAGACCAATAACAAGCAAACAACAGCTCAAATTGCATTAAGTCACTAAAACATGTCTCTGCTTCTACCCATTCACAGATATAACTATGCACCAACCACTGCACATTAATTATTATTGTCTAGAAATGTACTAAGTTCTGGAGACATAACAAGAAAAAAAAACTGTGGACAGAGTTCTATTCTAATGGACATCACACTGCAGAAGAAGGGGGAAAACTATCTCAGTTTGGGGAGTCAAGGAATGTTTGGGTTCCTGGGTATAAGGGTGCTGAAAACAATCTAACAAACAAAAACCCAAGCCTGTAAGGGAGTGCCCTGAGGTGATTATTAGTGCTTTGAAGAAAAATAAATCACTGTATGGTGATAATCAGTTTCAAAGAAAGGAGACATGACTGTATGTGGTGGCAGGCAAGGTATCTATACAAGGTTGATATCAAGAGAGCCCAGACTTAATTATGGAGTGAGAGGAAGACCCCAAAACAGTGCCTTATGAGAATATAATGGCGCACCCCTCCAAAGAATTAGGAAAGGCTCTGGGAAAAAGAAATTTGAGAGTTCAGGAAAAAATGAGAAAGGCCAAAGTTAAGAAGGTAAAAGTTTATTAACCATAATGTTTGAAGATTTCCATTTTTGCTTAGATGGTAACGTGATTAACATTTTTCTCCAGAGTAAAATAATCTATATGAGTTGATCTACCTATAGCTGACTGATTAAATAGGTAAGTAGGTAGACAGGCAGACAGGTAGACACACAGATAAGGTTCAAGCATTAACATTACAAGATTTAAAAAAAAAAAAAAACAGAGAGAGAAAGATATTCTGTAACAATGCAGGAATAAATGCTAACCACAAGTCATGGTTTGCTTTAATGGCAATATTCACAGAAATTGGAAAGGGATAACCAAAAGCAAAATTATGAGTCATCTTATTTGCTTCTGCACAAACAAATCAACATATCCACTTACTGAAAGAGAAAAAAAAAAGGTAAAACAAAGGTGGAGAAATGAGAATCTCTCAATTTTATTTTTGTGTGTTTGTTAGTTTTTTTAAATCATGTCAAAAGAACTGAAAAACAAAGTGGAAAAAAGGGACTATTGTCTGGAATTGTTTTCAAATTACAAGAAATGCAATTCCTTAGTCCTGCATTGTTCAATGCAATTCCTTAGCACTGAAACTAAGCGGGCTTGTGTACTGCGAGTATCACAAATACTGTTAATTATCTTTAACAAATACACTGAAGGGGGATTTATAAAACTGTACCCAGGGCCAACATGTGGTATAGTGAGTTAAGCTGCCACCTGCAATATCTGTACACCATGTGCGTACCAGCTCAAGTCCCAGCTGCTCTACTTCTGATCCGGTTCCCTGTTAAGGGCCTGAAATTCAGTGGAATATGGCCCAAGTGCTTGGGCCCTTACCAACCACGTGGGAGACCTGGCTAAAGCTTCTGGCTCCTGGCTTTGGCTGGTTCAGCCCTGGCCATTGTGGCCATCTGGGGAGTGAACCAGCCGGTGGAAGACACTGCATGTCTGTGTGTGTATGTGTGTGTGTCCTTCTCTCTCTGTAATTGACTTTCAAATAAATTATTTTTAAAAAACAAACTGTCCTAGTATTCACATAGATTTTTTTCATTTTCAATTATCTTTATATAGAGAAGATCGATTTAATATATATTAAAAACATTTCATCAGTTTGCACCGACACAGAAACACAAAGTGTAAAATACTGTTTCAGCACTAGCTATAGCATTACTTCACATTGGACAACACATTAAGGACAGAGATCCTACATGAGGAGTAAGTACAGAGTGACTCCTGTTGTTGACTTAACAGTTTGACACTCTTGTTTATGGCATCAGTAATTTCCCTAGGCTCTAGTCATGAGTTGCCAAGGCTATGGAAGCCTTTTGAGTTCACCGACTTCGATCTTATTCCGACAGGGTCATAGTCAAAGTGGAAGTTCTCTCCTCCCTTCAGAGAAAAGTACCTCCTTCTTTGATGGCCCTGTTCTTTCCACTGGGATCTCACTCGCAGAGTTCGTTCGTTCTTTCTTTCTTTCTTTCTTTCTTTCTTTCTTTTTTTTTTTTTTTTATTCCCAGAGTGTCTTGGCTTTCCATGCCTAAAATACTCTCATGGGCTCTTCAGCCAGATCCAAATGCCTTAAGGGCTGATTCTGAGGCCAGAGTGCTATTTTGGACATCTGCCCTTCTATGAGTCTGCTGTGTATCTAGCTTCCCATGATGGATTGTTCTCTCCCTTTTTGATTCTATCAGTTAGTATTAGCAGACACTAGTCTTGTTTGTGTGATCCCTTTGACTCTTAGACCTATCAGTGTGATCAATTGTGAACAGAAATTGATCACTGGGACTAGTGAGATGGCATTGGTACATGTCACCTTGATGGGATTGTAATGGAATCACCTGGCAAGTTTCTAACTCCACCATTTGGGGCAAGTCCGATTGAGCATGTCCCAAATTGTACATCTCCTCCCTCACTTATTCCCACTCTTATATTTAACAGGGATCACTTTTCAGTTAAAATTTAAACACCTAAGAATAATTGTGTGTTAATTACAGAGTTCAACCAATAGTACTAGAATAAAAAAAATACTAAAATGGATAAAGTATTACGTTGTACATCAACAGTCAGGACAAGAGCTGATCAAGTCACTGTTTCTTATAGTGTCCATTTCACTTCAACAGGTTTCCCCTTTGGTACTCATTTAGTTGTTGCTGATCAGGGAGAACATATGATATTTGTCCCTTTGGGACTGGCTTAATTCACTCAGCATAATGTATTCACATAGATTCTAACTGCAACTGTTACCATGCTGAAAATTCTTATTTTAAAGGCATATAATGAGAGAAACAACTATATTTAAATTGTTTAAATATCGATAAACTGTGCTTTCAAACTTAAAATGTTATTTTTCTTCTTAAAAATTTTATTTGTTGAAAGGCAGAGTTACATAAAGAGAAGGACACACACACACAAGAAAGAGACACACACACAGAGAGAGAGAAACACTAACCCTCCATCCACTGGTTCACTCCTTAAATGGATGCAGTAGCCAGGGCTAGGCCAGGTCAAAGCCAGGAGCTTGGAATATAATCTGAGTTTCTCACATGAATGGCAGGAGCCCAAGTACTTGGCATTAGCAAGCAGCTGGATGGGAAGTGGAGCAGCCAGAACTTGAACCTGCACCTGTAAGGATATGAGCATCCCAGCCAGTGGTTTAATCTATAGCACCCTGTTGGCCCCTAAAATGTCATTTTTCTGGAGAAATAATTAAATCATTAAGTTGTGCACAAACTAAACACAATGTATGTAGCCAAAGCTTAATCTCAGAAAGAAATGCATTACATTTTGAATTAAGCTCATCTTTAAAAAGTTCTACAATTTAGTGTCTTCCTCCTTTCAGCACACAGCCTCCTGAAGAGTTTGTTAGCACCCAGATTCCTGGGCCCTACCCATCAAGATTCTGAATCTTTAAATCTGGAGTGTGGGTCAGGGATATGCTTTTTAAGGAGCTCCCAGGACATGCTGGTGCTTCTAGGTCTCTGAAGAATGTTTTTTTTTTTTTTTTTTTTTAGTTAAACATTTCATCGTCATCCCATATTGGAATGACTGGGTTCAAGTCCTGTTCTGTTTCCAATTCTGGCATTGCTGTTAATGTGTACTCGGGGAGGCAGCAGGTGTTGACTCAAGTCCTTGTTTCCTCGCCACGCACTTGGGAGACCCAGATGAATACCAGGCTGCTGGTTCACCCTGGCCCAGTACCAGCAGTTGTGCACATCTGGGGAGTGAACCGAGTCATGGAAGATTCCTGTCTCTGTTTCTCACCCTACCTTTCAAATAAACAGGTGAATAAATACAAATTTTAGGCCAAAACAAAGCCACAGAGAGATACCATTTCATACCCACTAGAGTGGAAGAAAGGAAGGAAGCACGAAAGGAGAGAGGGAGGGAGAGAACGAGGTAGGGAGGACAGACAAGGGGAAAGGAGAAAGGGAAAAAGTCTTGCTGTGTTGGTAAAGATATGAGGGAACCTTGACACATTGCTAGCGAGCATATGAAATATCAAAAAAGAGTTTACTGTGGAAAAGAGTTTGGTGAGTCTTCAACAAGTTTAACAGAAATACCAGGTGATTCAACAAGTCCTATGCTAGAAACATCCCTAAAAGACCTGAAAATGGGTATTCAGATAAATATTTTTACACAAGTGTTCAGTGGCACTGTTTACAACAACCAGAGTGGAAATGATTCAAACTTCCATCAGTGGATGAATACACAAAGTATGATATATCCACACAATGGACGATTAGTCATAAAAAGGAATGGACACTTGTTATAATATGGATGGACTGCAAACACACACTAAGTAGAATCAGCCAGCCACAACAGGTCACACATTGTGTCACTCAATTTGTGTGAAACATGCAAAACAGGTAAATCCATAGGCACATACAGCAGATTACTAGTTATTTAGATCTGAGTAGAGGGTAAAACAGGAATGACTATTTATTGTGCATGTGGTTTCCTTTTGAGTAATGAAAATATCCTGGAACTATATAGAGATGATGGTTGTACAACATGTAAATATACTAAGTGCTACAAAATTGTATGCTTTTAAAAAATTTCTCCATTTAATGAACACTGAAGTTTCATTTTTAACTAAAAAAATGGAACCACTTTATCCAAAGTGAGAAGTGGCCCCCCATTTTTTAATTGTAATAATTCTAACACACATTTTTAAGGACACAAATATTTGGTTCAGGGAATAAAGACATTTCTTTTATATTAAATATCTCAGATATCATAATTCACACTGTTATTCAGCAATGTTATACATAATCCAACTTTTAAAAAATTGTTATTTATTTGAGTGACAGAGAGGGAGAGAAAGAGAGGGAGGGAGGGAGGGAAAGAGAGAGAGAGAGAAAGAGAAAATGAATGACTCTCCTGTCTATTGGTTCACTACCCAAATGGCCACAACAACTGGGACTGGATCAGGCTGAAGTCAGGAGCCAGAAACTCAACTGGAATCTCTCAAGTTGGTGGCAGGGATCTAAGAACCTGAGCTACCACCTGCTGCTTGCCAAGGTACAAATCAAAAAGAAGCTGGAGTCCACAGTTGAGCAGAGACCTAAACCAAGGCACTCCGATACACAATGTGGAAGTTCCAACCAGCAATCCTAACCACTATGTCAAATGTCCACCCTTCTAAGACAAATTTATAACTTAAATTGAACACAAGTCAGGATCTTTAAGTAAAAAGTTGAATTTACACCTAAATCTTCTACCTCAATTGAATGCATATTTCACAACTTTGACAAAGATAAAATATAGTAATCGTTATATTAGGAAAAATATTCAACTTTATAGCCTCCAAAAGTCATGAATGAATGAATGAATGAATGGTGTACCAACAAGCTAAAATAGCCATTATGGTAACAAATTATTTTCTGTTTCTAAAATCAATTAGCCTAGTCTACCATGTTTTACTGCCCACTCACTACACTGGGAAAACAATCTTTCCCTTCTTCCTACATTTCCTTCAATTTTCACTTTGAGACTCAGTCAATGTAAAGCGCTCCTATCAAACTTCAATCTACAGCACTTTATCCCTTTATTAATCCGATTATTTCTTATATGAATATTTTCACTACTAACGTAATTCAGAAACCTCAGCATACAATCTTCTGTCTTCTTTGTGACCTCAGAGCATCCACAGAAAACTCATGAGGAGCACATGACCAGGTTTCCTTCTGTTTCCTGGTCCAGGAAACCATTATGGCACACCTAAACTGCTTTAACACACTCCCAGGTGAGTGCCTTCAGGCGTTGGATAACCCTGCTCCAAAACTTACCTTGATATCCTAGAATTAAGGTATTCTAGAATTTCTAAGGAGCTAGGAGGAACTCTTAATGTCCAATGCCAAAACTAGAAATTTTTTTTTGTCTTTTTTGTCTTCTTTTCTGCCTCATCAGCTAAAAAGTATATATTCTTTAATTAAGTAATCTTACTGCTTGAAATTTATCATTTGAGAAAAATTTAAAAGAAGCATATAACTATTTGTACTAATTTAGTCCTTTCAGGGTTAGTTAAAAAATTGAGCACAATCCAAATGCCTTAAAATAAAACGTTAAAATAAATTACTGCAAGTCAGCTGAGAGGAACTACAGTAAAAAATTAAACCAAAAATCAAGACCTCATAGGAATATGGGAATAATTTTTTATTAGCACAATAAAATTATATAAAATTATATCTATTTTGCCATGGCATACATATCATATAAAAGTATAGAAAATTGAAAATAACCAATGTATCCTAGAAGAGTATTTTTGTTTCTATTATTTTTGAAATAAATTGGTATCTAAATACATCAAATCCAGATTTCATACCTTCTATATCTTCCTCTCTGAACATAAACAATGCAAGCAATGTGTTTTATGATTTACAATTATGATACAGATTTTCTAGGAGGTCTTAAATAATTGTAAATTCATTACATTCACCTTAAAGTGAACATAAACTCTCCATTGGGAATTTCAGCAAAGGCTGTAATAAAACAGTTTCCGGATAACCATCAGTTAAGTTCAATTAACAAACTATCCCAAGCTTCATTCCAAATTCTACTTCGTATTGTGTTCAGGGATACCTAAGAGTAGATGGGCTTTGTTGTCACTTTCTTTGTTACAAGGTTTGTATACAATTATAGACCACATTACTCAGGCCCTCAGAACTGAATGAGAATGGGGAGGCTGAAGGATAGGTCATTCCTTTGAAAAGGAATGTCTTCCAGTTATTTTTCTTTCTTGCTATATTGAATTTTCATTTGGATCTTACTATGGATAAATAAAAGCCAGAAGAGTTTTCCAAGAGTGACTTATTCTCATTTCAGAATTCCGACATTTAAAAAAAATATAGTACTAATCAATTAATATTAAAGCATTCAAAGACTTTGCATGTCTACCAAATAATAGGACAGCCATATAGAGGGACAATTTAAACCCAGGCTTCTGTGGCTCATTTATCATCTTTTTCTGTATTCCCATAACAGTTCTTTGGAACTCAGTAAGAAGATAAATGGATCCCTGAGAAACAAATATTTTCAAACCTTTTGAAAAATGCTTTTTAAGTAGGAAAGGAAATATTCAATTATCTATGGTGATCATATGAGAATTCACAAAAAACGGTCAAGAAGAGTGTGTGCTGCTCAACCTCATAACCATTTTTAAATAAAACTGAACAATTCTAGATTTCAAACTTAAAAATGAAATTCTAAATCCTAGTTGTATTTTTACATAATTAAAAAGGAGATGCTAACTTCTATCTTTAATCAGTTATCTAATGAGTGGATTACCTAATTATTGGTCTACTGTTGTGCCTTGCTGTTCCACCCTGAAAAACTGGACAGGAGGCAAAATACAAAAGCACCTATGATAAATTCTAATCTCTGAATTTCATATGGTCACAGTACACATGAACTGTTAACATTTTTCCTCTTATCTGGGATAAAAAATACTTCTCATAAATAAAACAATAAAGTACCTAGAACACTGAATGACATAAATAATATCATATAGTTTTCATTTCACCTTGATTATATAGAAAAATCCATAGAGAAACAAACACATCAGCATTTGAACCACAACTTGGCATGATGAAAATCTGGTGCATCACATGGTGAAACACTACAGATATAACACCAGAGCTCTTCCCTGTCTTTCCTGGAAAAACAATGTAAATCCTAAAATGGCGGATTATAAGGTATGGGTTCTTATACAAATGACTTCATTAAAAAGTAAAATCCACAAATGCAAAGTATAGAATATTCATAATTACTTGTTGATAAACAATACTACTTTTGTTATTTTTTACTCTCTCCTTGGTCCTGACTACATGACTTTCTCTATCCATATATACCACGACGTGACATGCGAGGCTTCTAGAGCTAACAACATGTACAAGAACTGACAGAAGTACTTCTATCACTTGAACCTGTGATGACATTTAAAATATCAAACCCATACACACACACATACACACACACACACACCATCTCAATGTTCTCATAATTCGAGAGGATATTTCAGAAAAATTGTTCACTAATATTTCACTACAATAATCACTGGAGTAGCCTGTGACATAAACATAACCCTTGGTATGTTACTATTTTTTATCATTTTTTTCTGTTAGTATTTTTAATATGGTAAACATGTTCAAGAGGGCTGATAGGGTTTTCCCAATCCAAAAATGAATGACAATGACAAGTTACTAATTTAAAATTTAAACACTTGAATAACCTGGAGGGGTTTAAAACCAAAGCTGTCAGAAAATATAATGGGATGGAAATTGCTCAAACTGTGTAAAAGGGCAAACATGATGGCATGTACCATGTCTCTGAATAAAGTGCATGTGTGTTCCATGGCACCTTTGGGGTTATGTGTGTCACTGCTGGTTTGGGATGCCACTCACTCTCTCCTGTACTTGCTACCTACTACTAAATGTTACAACCTTTAGTCATCACATTTGAAATAAAACCTCTCAATGACAAGAGAAACACTGTTCTCTGAACTGGTCCTTGGCTGAGTTTTCACCCATTTCATATTGAATTTGCATTTATTTTTCACATTAAGGTTTACTGATGTATCTTACAAACTCCATACAACAAAAGTAAAATAAATCTGTGAAACTATACCAACTCTAAGCTAAATCTCACAAGCTATGAAAATACACTGTTTTGGCCGGCACCACAGCTCACTTGGCTAATCCTCCACCTGTGGTGCCGGCACCCCAGGTTCTAGTCCCAGTTGCTCCTCTTCAAGTCCAGCACTTTGCTGTGGCCTGGGAGGGCAGTGGAGGATGGCCCAAGTGCTTGGGCCCTGCACCCACATGGGAGACCAGGAGGAATCACCTGGCTCCTGGCTTCGGATCAGCGCTGCACCGGCGGTAGCGGCCATTTTGGGGGTGAACCAATGGAAAAGGAAGACCTTTCTCTCTCTCCTCTCTCTCTCTCTAACTCTGCCTGTCAAAAAATATAAATTAAAAAAAAAAAGAAAATACACTGTTTTTATTCACATCAGTGACAGGAAGTTTATTTCCTCTAGACTTTTAATCCATAACCAGCACACTGGACTTTTAAGGCTAAAATAATCATCACACTTAGATACACACAGTATTCTCAATAAGTTGTCTGATGACTAAAGATTTTCAGAGTGTTTAATAGTACAACAAATTGTCTAGAGTTTCAAAAACATGCTTTCTCAAAAGCCACAGATTTAATCATCATGGCTCTTCATTGAAAGCTGAATGGCAGTCCCCTGCTGATGGCATCTGGCTTCCTGATACCGAAAGTCAGGTAGAAACCAGGGCTCAGAACAGACTAACACCTACTGAATGCTTACGGCCCAGACCTGTATGAGGGAATTCCCTCTCCATGATCTCTTATGAGTCACGGAATCCCTCCATTTTGCAACAGAATCCCTTTCCTTGACAAAATGTAGCTCTCAAAACCAATCCAAATAGTGGCTCTGCCAATTTCAATGTGACCCAAAACAATGTCATCTTAAAAGCCATTAATTATACTTGTCCCACATAAAATAGGGAAATATAGATACAAAATAAGGCAATTAAATTAGATGTACAAAACATGCCTAACAGATTCCATAGTATGCATGAGAGTTCTCAATAAAGTTTAATTCCTTTTCCAGAAATAATATGTAATACACACATATATTTATCTTAAGTGCATATTACTGACACCCAAGAGATATGTTGAATGAACAAAACAAATTCGTATAGTATTCTCCTATTAAATATATTTCCATATTTAACACGGATGCCAAGAACTAATGCTATTCACTTACTTACTCCAGTAAATATGCCATCATAATTTTTTCCATGTTCAAGAGAAATCAGCCAACTACTTGTAAATTTCAGTGTGTTTATATACCAAGTATTAGTTGAAATACTTAAATGCTAAAGTTAGAGGAAAAAGAATATTTAGAAACATTGTATAAAAGCCTAACAGTAAAACTGATGTTTAAAAATAAGTGAAAAAAAGAAAACAGCACACACCATAGAATGATGGAATCACCAAAAACCATTTGAGAGAATAAGGTCTACATGCTAAATGCACATGGAATTTAAGAATTTTATTACATAAAATTTGCATTTCCCATTCATCTAATACACCAATCAACAGTGGAGACACAGGAAGGGAACTAGATTTGATCTGTTATTCTTTTCCACACCAGTTAAGTTTAAACAAGTTGGAGAGCATTTTTCCCCTTAAGCCAATCTGCTGGATAAGAGACAGATTACACCACCTACTAGCTAGCCCTATGCCTGCAGGAGCTCCCACAATCTTCAGGAAGCACGAATTTTCCTTGACGCTAGAGATGATGCACCATGGTGCCAGTGCTGTGGCACAGTGAGTAAAGCTGCAACACCCCATAAAGGCACTGGTTAGAGTTCAGGGCTGCTCCTCTTCTGTTCCAGCTCCCTGCTAAGGTGCCTGGGAAAAAAACAGAGGATGGCCCAAGTACCTGGGCCCCCTGCACCCATGTGGGACACCAGGAAGAACCTCCAGGCTCCGGATGGCTTCAGATCTGCCTAGCTCAGGCTGCTGAAAACATCTGATGAGTGAACCAGCAGATGGTATCTGTCTCTCAATCTCTCTCTCTTTGCCTTTCAACTAAATAAATAAATCTTACAAAAAGAGAGAGAGAGATGATGTATCGTGGCAAGGAATTCACAGTCAAGGCACAACTCTTTCCCATGTTATGTTAGAAATCATAGAACATTTTTGAAAAAAAAAATCCCAATAAGCTAGAGATGTCAGTACAGAATTATGCTCAGCGTGTCTGCCTTCCAAAGATGTAAAGAAGAATATAATTAAACTTTGACAAAAAGATGCAGAGACTAAGTTGTTTTTAAAAGACAGAAAAAGTTCAAATTGTATGAGGGTAGATAACTTTTTTTTTTTTTGACAGGCAGAGTGGACAGTGAGAGAGAGACAGAGAGAAAGGTCTTCCTTTGCCGTTGGTTCACCCTCCAATGGCCACCGCGGCTGGCATGCTGCGGCCAGCGTACCACGCTGATCCGATGGCAGGAGCCAGGTACTTATCCTGGTCTCCCATGGCGTGCAGGGCCCAAGCACTTGGGCCATCCTCCACTGCACTCCCTGGCCACAGCAGAGAGCTGGCCTGGAAGAGGGGCAACCGGGACAGAATCCGGCGCCCCAACCGGGACTAGAACCCGGTGTGCTGGCGCCGCAAGGTGGAGGATTAGCCTAGTGAGCCGCGGCGCCGGCTGGAGATAACTTTTTTACTACTGTTGATTAATAGAGGAATATTTCTTTAATAAATATCCCCAAAATGAGTCAGCTGGACTTGATGTCAAACTGAGCTTAATTTATGACATCAGGGAGGTTTTGTCACTGCATAAAAATGTGATGTCTTCATCATGTTAGCTTCCTAATCAATAAGATGTATGCATTATACAATCTTTTTATCTTTATCATTAGATTATAATACAACAGAATGGTCTTCTTAGATTGGAAGTATCATAGTCATTGTTGTTTTAATTTTCTTATTGTTGTCTAATCATTTGTTAATTGATAATAAACATGTCCACACATGTTAAATTGTAAAAATGTTACATTTTATGTCAGCTCAGACTGTCCCACTACACTGCATATAATAATATAAAGTTGATAGTTTGGGCATCTTTCCATCTGTGTCACTTAGAGTCATGTCATATATACATATATATGGTTTAAATAAATAATTACATAGGCATTACATATGGATATTTGAAAAAGATCATGAAAATGAAATCAAAAGACAAGTTTATTTTATAATTTTTTTCTTTGTTTGAAAAAGAGAGAGAAACAGCATCTGTTCCCATTTACGTGTTCACTCCTGAAATGCCCACAACAACCAGAGCTGGAAAAAGCAGAAGCTGGGAGCTAGAAACTTAATCCAGGTCTCCTACATGGGTATCAGAAACCCAATTATTGAGTCAGAAACCCAATTATTGCTGCCTCCTAAGGACTGCATTAGCAGGAGGCAGGAGTCAGGCACCAGGGCCAGAAATCCAACCCAGGTACTCCAATGTAGATTTGGGCAGCTTAACTGGTATTTTAACCACCCACCCAATAAGTTTACTTTAGGATATGAAATGATTTTTAAATCCAAGTATATGAAAGATCTTCAAAAAGTTTCTGGAAAATGCATATTAGGAAAATCTATGGGGGCCGGCGCCGCGGCTCACTAGGCTAATCCTCCGCCTTGCGGCGCCAGCACACCGGGTTCTAGTTCCGGTCAGGGCACCGGATTCTGTCCCGGTTGCCCCTCTTCCAGGCCAGCTCTCTGCTGTGGCCAGGGAGTGCAGTGGAGGATGGCCCAAGTGCTTGGGCCCTGCACGCCATGGGAGACCAGGAGAAGTACCTGGCTCCTGCCATTGGATCAGCCTGGCCGCAGCGCGCCGGCTGCGGCGGCCATTGGAGGGTGAACCAACAGCAAAGGAAGACCTTTCTCTCTGTCTCTCTCTCTCACTGTCCACTCTGCCTGTCAAAAAATTAAAAAAAAAAAATCTATGTGTGGATTTCAAAAATGTACCAAAATCAATTTATCTTTTAATTCCATTTTCCATGAACCTTTGAAGGATCCTGTATGTTCAACTATATCCATTTATACTTATCTATATATATAAACTCACTAATACCAAGTACATATAAATGTAAACTGTCACTTAGCAAATTACAATTGTTAAAAACCTGACAATTATTCCCAGCTTAACTTCTTGCATGATCTTAATAGGGATGGGTATTTGGTGCAGAGGTTAGAACAACACTTGAAACACTCACATGCATTTGGGAGGCCTGATTCTAGACCTGGCTTGTCTCCTCCAACCCAGTTTTCTGCTAATATGTTTGAGCCCTAGGAGGGAGCAGGTGATGGCTCAAGTGCTTGGATCCTTGCCACCCACACGGGAACCCAGTATGAGTTCTTGGCTTCTAACTTTGGCCTTGCTCAGCCCCGGCTGTTGCAAGCGTCTAGGAAGTGAACCAGTAGATGGATGCCACTATGCTCCAGCCCCTTCTCTTTCTCCTTTCCAAAAAAGTGAAAATAAGTAAATAAAAATGTACACAGGTGAAACCCTAACATTGCCCGTGGCTGTTCCGTGGTGTGGCAGAAGGAGAAACAAAGAAAAAAGAACTAAAATTCTTGATTGAGTGTTGTTAAAAATCTATAAACTTTATATTTTATGAAAATATAAGACCAAGGGAAAATACTGCTTGAGCCCCTTCCAAGGGTTCTCAGAGCGCTTCTTTAGCTTCCTGGGAAGTTGGTTGTGCTGATACAGTAACAGTGATGAGGAGGATGAGGAGGATGAGGAGAAGGGGTTGGTAGGTAACAATGAAGTCTCCTAGAACTAAGAATCAGAGAAATTCAAAACATTCTAGGGGCCATCTAGAATATGAAAGCACTCAAGAACTCCAGAGTATGCACTAGCTGGAGGCTGAAGTCCAGAACTGGAACAGAGTATTGGATCCCGGGATTCTGATGTGGGATACAGACATCCTAACCTCTAGACCAAAAACACCACTCCTTTTGGTCTTTTCTAATTACCTAGTTTACAGTTACCTGCGTCCTTCCTGATAAAGATTCTTCCAGAAGTCTCTTGAAGCAACTCTGCTTAATTATTTGGTAATTTCTAGGAAAATATGGCAACTACTCACTCTTAGCTCATTACCCCTTATGGACTAAAGTTGTATGAATGATTCAACACAGATCATTAACCTGCCTTTTTCAAAGGAGATTCTGTCATTTTAACAAACATATGGGGCAGAAAGGTTAACTTCTCACTTAAATATGAAACAGCATTCTTTATAATCTCCATATTCATGAAAACAGAGCAAGAAGGCATCCAGTGTGGAGATGCCTTCAAAGAATACTGTCACCTTATCCCTTCCTATTTGAGAGGACAACTTAAAGTCTTCAAAAGCAAAAAAAAAATAATAATAATAATAACCTTTCTGCATCCAGAGTTTTGTTTTTGTCCCTGCCCTGAATCTTCTCCCTGAGCTAAGGTGCACATTTACCAATGCTAGAAAACTCCCAGGCCATCTCACTGAATCACCTACAGATGAGCAACAAGTAATATTTTCCAAAAAGTCCAGTGGATCTTTTGCCTACAGTACAAAATTACAATATTTCATAATGTTTCAGATGCATCATTAGCCAGAGCTCCCAAGAGAGCTCCACAGTTTTTTTCACTTTAACTTATTTTCATTTATTTGAAAAAGTAGAGACAGGAAGACATACAGAGAAAGATTCCCTCATTCACGGGTGCATTCCTCAAATGCCTGCAACAGCAGGTACTGGGCCAAGCTGAAGCTAGAGGCCTGGAACCCCATGCAGGTATCTCACACAGAGGGCAGGGACCATCGCTTGCTGCCTCCTAGAGTGAGCAGTAGCAGGAACCTTGATTCAGAAGCAAAGTGGGATCTTGAACTCAGGTTCTCTAATTTGGGATGTGGGCATCTCAAATAGCATTTTAAACACTGTGTCAAATGCCCAGCTCACTTCATAGGATTCTGTGGTCACCTATATCTACTAATACTAATTATTGATGCATACTATGTAAATAGAATTAAACTGTACTTAATGGGACTTAAGCCTAAAAACTACTCAACTGCCTCTCCAAAGCTGTGATGATCAGTAATAAAAAATTCTAAGCCATCACTTAATCTAATCAGAAGTATCAATTTTAAAAATGTATATATGAGAATATATCAACTGTGTTAATGTTATACATATTAACAATTTTATAATATTTATAATACTATATTGTTTCCATTACAATAGCAAAATTAACATATGCATGAAATATTACATTGCTACATTTCTTTTTTTTTAATTTTTATTTAGTAAATATAAATTTCCAAAGTACAGTTTATGGATTACAATGGCTTATTTCCCCCCCATAACTTCCATCCTACCCGCACCTCTTCCGTCTCCCACTCCCTCTCCCGTTCCACTCACATCAAGATTCATTTTCAATTATCTTTATATACAGAAAATCAATTTAGTATATATTAAGTAAAGATTTCATCAGTTTGCACCCACATAGAACATAAAGTGTAAAATACTGTTTCAGTACTAGTTATAGCATTACTTCACATCGAACAACACATTAAGGACAGAGATCCTACATGAGGAGTAAGTAGAGTGACTCCTGTTGTTGACTTAACAATTTGACACTCTTGTTTATGGCGTCAGTAATCTCCCTAGGCTCTAGTCATGAGTTGCTACATTCCAATGAGAATACATGTTTTATTGTTAATTTCATTGGTAATATATGATATTATGAGTATTATTTAATAAAGAAAAGATTTTAAAATATAAACTATCTCTCATAATGAGGTCAGAACAATGTAATTATAAACATAATTGCATTATTCCAAAATTGTTGAAAATATTCATATAAATCATATAAATAAATGTCTGAAAAATCACAGAGTATTGGACTCAGTTTCCTGAGATTAGAAACCTGCATCTTGTCTCTTCTGGAATGGGAACTCCATGAGGATATGTAACTACACTATTGCAAGAACTTAACCCCTTTCTGACAAATGCTCAAACTTTCGCTTCAGCAGAGTCTAATGTATTTTTGCTTTATCGTCTCAAAATCTGTCAGAGATTTATATAATTGCTAAAGTTTCTCACAAGCATGGAATAACAAATGTCATGCAACTGCGTGATCCTATTTCCATTTTCTAAGGAAAACCCCCCTGTAGAGTGCATAGTACACAAGAGAAGCTTAATAAATGCAACTTTCTAGTATTCCTAGACTTACATTTGCAGAAGTAAATAAAGAAGAAAACTTTCCAAATTCTGTAACAGGTCCTAAGTTAACCTATTTTTTAGACCTCCTTTACAGCACCCATTCTTCTACCATGAAAAGGTGCAGGAGAATAAAAAAGTTTCACATGACAATTTTGCGCTATGAAAGCACAAAGTAAGATTTGAACTGAAAGATCATTATTTCTAGAAAATAACTAAAAGGGAGATGGGGAGGGAGAAAAGGAGAGGGGAAGAAAGAGAAAGGATAGAAAACAAATGTGAATGAGAGATATCTTAACCACTCAGTAGCTCAGCAGGTTTGTGAAACCCTAGATTTTGTTTCAGCTCCTATTGTAGGGTTCAACTCTGATCTAACTACTAGCATGATTTTTTGGGCGTCTGTTTGCAGATGCAGTAGAATTATCAATCCGAACAGACACACAATCCGGGTCCAATGTCACTTCTCCTCATTATGTTAATAGTTAATACATGCAAATGAAAACACTCTAGCAATTTGATTTCTTTGAAGATAGTTTGCATATTGTCTTAGCCATAATGACTGTACACTTCTTTCAGCCTCCATTTATGCAAGGGTAGTGTAGTTCATTTTTATCAGCTCAAGTTCATTTTGGCTGCTATTAGAATGTATGTGCATGTTTCTTTTTTACCTTTAGCCTAATTACCATTCAGGTACCATAAGCAGATTTTTCATGCTATTGGTGTTTTTCTTAATTAAGAAACAAATGAATTCTCCCTAGCAAAAAAGATGGAACAACAGAATAAGATGCCAGGGGCTGATGTTCTGTTTCTTAATTGAAGCAGTTCTATTGTTCCATGTTGGTAGCAAGGGGGCAGAAATGTCATAAGTGTAGAATGTTAATAGTACAAAAATAACATAAAACTACTTTTAAAAATAAAGAAGGAATACAAAAAAGTGTTGTTAGAGCTTTGAAGACATAGATTTTTATCCACATATTAATTCTGACAGTAGGAAAGTAGCTTCATTTACAAATCCCTCACACTTAAAAAGCCGGAGGTTCTAACCTCAGTCCTGAGAGATATGCCTTGTCTCTCTCTTCTGGTCTAGTTAACTATATCCTGCTTATTTGCTCTTCATCAATTAAGGAGACACCCAGGGGAACAATTAGTTTCTTTAACGTGTGAATAAACCATTTCTCTTTAATTCACATTCTCCTTTTCCTACCCACAGTAAAATCTCAATGTCCTCACCATATTTTCAATACATGTTACTAAAAATTTAAAATAACAAACAGGAAAATTCATAGGCAAGTCTTCCAATGTTCCTGGGGTAATGACAACTTTAAGCAAAGTTATTAGTAGGAAGTTGAGTCTTTCACTTCTATACTGATGGTACAAATTTGCACAAGGGAATATACTCTTTAATATAAGAGCTTTGAACAGTCTTTCATTCATAGGTTTATTCATTTCTCATACTACTAACGTATTCAGACTTATTAGTTAATCTAGAATTTTTTTTACCAAATAAAACCCATTATGGGGTTTTAAATGTGCCGATAAAGATTGAACAACAGGTATCATATAGAATCATGCAAATGTTTTTATGATAAAGAACATTAAAAAATATTGTCCTTAGGTATAAATTTTTAAATTACTGATTTCAATTAATATTGATAAATTCGTATTTGTTTTCTCTCAGGTATCTGAGTTTTGTTTGAAATGCAGCTAGGTCAAATAGAATGAAGAGATTTAGTTATATATAACTAAAACATACTGAACAAAACAGTCTCTCCTGTAATTTCTTATGTGGATGGAAGTGGTCCAACTATCTTGTCTCATCATAAATACCACTATGCACAGAGATATGTAAATGGGATCCTCTGTTTATGAAAACCCAGTATTTTCTGATTATGTGAAATACCAAAAAATATATCGATAGGTTGCCCTAAAAGCAGAATTCACAAATTTTGAAAAATAAATCTTGTCAATACTTTTAAATTATTTTAAAAATCTCTTGTCAGAGAGAATAAAATTATGTCATGAGTCATTCCACTGAATGTCAATTAGAAATTTGAAGACAGTTCTTTATGGAAAATAAAGTCCTTGATAGACAAATTTATAGCACATAAAGCTACATACAATGAAACATCATGTGATTTTGAGAATACATATTTCTGCAAAAGTCATATGACAGCTTTCAAAGAGCTTAACTGACATACAAAATTTGAAATCCTAGCACACAGTTAACTCTCCAATCTGATTTTTTCATTTCATCACTTTCCTTTAAAAAAAAAATTTGTGAACAATGACCAAAAAAGATTTCCATGTCTACTTCACTTATGCTCTGATAGGCTGAATAGTCCATTGAACAAGTTCACTCATATAATCATAAAATTTTATGTGACATTCAGTTGCTGACATGTTTTTGACCAAGTAAGCTTTGGAATAAGACCCAGGGATGGTACTTTTCTCTTTCACACTCTCTTGAGTTGCAATAGCACTGAGATGTGTGCAAAATGGGAGAAAAGACAAGAATTTTGCAGCTTTGAGATCTACAGACAGATTCTACATATATGGAAATGTGCACTAGGATGAATACAACCTTTAGTAAGGGTGTTTACAGAAACCCATGGAATTTTATTATTTTATTATTTCTTCAGATTCTTCAAGTAAAGACACTAAAAATGGTCACTGTCCATCTTCAGCCGGGAGCACGATGTTTGGAGAACACATTTCCCTCACCCTGGCAGCAGTGTGACGTTGTTTTCCCTGTCCCCAGGCTCTGGCTGGTTCACATGGTGTCCCTGCCAAATTCTTGGCATTGGAAGTGAGGGGGAAGAGGCCATACCATAACGTGTTGATAATGAGGAGATAGAAATAGCAAACCAGCTGGATTGTCCTAATAAAGTATGTCTGGGATTTAGAGACACAACAACTATGTGTTCAGGTCATCCAAATGCATTTTCACCAAGCAGTTTCCTCGATGACCTTTTCAGATACTCAGTCAGGATCTTTCTAAATGAATTTTGTACATTAATGCCAGAACTATCCAAAACAAAATAACCAAACAAAATTCCTACTTACTTTCCAAAACTGATTACCCAAAGCACCTTGTGTTAGTTAATACTGAACAAATAGAGGAATCTGTAATAGGTTTCAAAATTTTTGAAAAACACTTACTGGCTTATAACTATTAGTGTGTATGTGTGTGGGGGGTGATAAATACATTACATCTTACTATTTATTTATAAATCACCTCCCAGTGAAGCTCAAAATATTTTCCTCATTGGAAATTAAGTATCTGTTACTTTAAAAACTACTTTAGAACTGTCTGGGCAAAATTATTCATTTATTTATTCTACCTAGGAAAATGTTCCCCAAAATAAAAACATTTAAACATTTATTAGAATATGCAAAAAAGATATCTTTAAAATAATATTTTGATACCACCTTAATATTTATCATTAAGAAAGAACAACTTCATTTTCATGATTTGATCTCAAAAAATGCCAATAAGAATTATTAATACACTCCTGGAACTGTTCTCAATTCTTTGAGTGTATTAATCCATTTAATCATCTCAGTAGCCCTTGCATCAGTTTCATTAATTACCTTTTTCTCAAGAAATGAAGGAAACTGAGTCACAGATTAAGTAACTTCTCATTAACACACGAACAAGGAAGTAGTAGAGCTGGAATCTTAGCCCAAAGTAGGACTCCAGAGTTCTGAAGCATAATAGACACCTTCTCTCTATCTCTCTCTCTCTCAAAATAATAATTGTATAAATTAACCTCCTTATAAATAAAAAGATAAATGTTTGGCTGTGCTACACATCTACTAAAGTACCATCTGCTAGGCAGCCACTGCATTTTGTGACTTGAAGTTAATGAGTAAGTTAATGTACACCCTAATTTTCCAAGCAGATACCTTGCAATGTTATTTCTTATAAAGAATTCAGTTATCTGGGATAAGACACTCCCACAGGACATCTATAGAGGGGTACCATACCAATTGTTCAGAATATACTGCATATAGCAGGCCTCCCAATTCTGAAAATAACAACATTAATCCTGATCACTCTTTACCCCAACAATTCTGTATAGTCTTCTGAGCAGAGGTAGTTCTAACTGGATCATCTTTAGTAATTTATTCTACAAGGTTTAGCTTTGAATCTATTTTTAGTACCAACCACTAACTTTATCATCAAGAAAACCCACTTGTAGCGTTTCAACAGTTGATAGCTGATACATCAGCAGGACACATGGAATCCAGGGGACTGATCCACTTTGGATTTGTTTTCCTCTAATTCTTTCCTTTACTTCTCTGGGATTTTAGCAATCGAAATTTTGATGGCAAGACACACTTCAAGAGCTCAACTCAATTTGTTGCTTTCAATTAGGTTTCTGTTTGCATAAAATAATCACAAATGCCACTGATTAGATGAATTTACCTCCATTAGACCATGCATCTTGGTAGCACCTCTGTCCAAGTTCAGAATATAAAATATAGCAAAATATTCAACCCTACCTGCTTTGTGTAGAAAACAAGAGAATGAATGGCATGAAACTAACCTTTAATGTCATAGGTATTAACAAGGCTGAAAATGCTAGAAGACGCTAAAAGGTAAAAACAAACAGCAATTTGTGTTTAATTTTCTGAGCTCTAGGTTCCTTCAAATGAAACAAACAAATGTTTCACTTGTTTTCAGGTTATAATTTTCCTCAACTCTAGAGGGTACTTCCTTCCTAACATTTTGTCCACTTCTTTAAAATGATTTGACAGAAACTCATTTTATTTTTTTTCACTGTGTCATAATTACCAGGGGATATTTATAGTGGCCTTTATGAATGCAGATCTTCCCAGTTTCCTCAGGGGCATCCCTCATACATCCCACGCACACTCTTAAGCTTCAGCGGAGGCCATGCCTGGTTCATTTCCTGCTTCTGCTGCTGCTGTTGCTATCACTTCCCACAAAACACACGAAGTATCTTGGATGAGTTTCAAGGATGCAAAATCCTTAATAAGGTGCAAAAGCGAGCAACATATTTGGCCCAGGGCCAATTTAAAAATATGTCTGTATATAATCATATGGATAAAAATGACAAGCATCTTAAAAGCACTCTGAAGGTAAAACATTTGAGATAGGTAGAACATGAACTATGTCAGGCAGAGCAGGACTAAATTCCTGAACTCAGGAACACAATGTCATGAGGAGAAATGAATTTCTATATAATTATTCTATAATAGTACATCAAATTTTAAAGCATAGATCTTTTATCTACAACCAAATGATCATATACTCTTAATATGAGGTTAATAACGTAGCCATAACCCATGCTGAGAATAAAGAAATACTACACTCTAAAAGGCAATGTACTAAAAATATTTTTCTCTGTGCTATTTCCTTCTTTAAAGTGAAACAGAGCTTGATTTTCACTTGAGTGTGAAATTCTGGTATATTCTCATTTAAGGTTAATAAAGACTTCAGCCAAAATTGATCATTATGAATTATGATCATTATGAATTAGGCAGATACTGAACTATCAATTTTTTTCATCTCCTATTCTTTCTTCCCAAGTCTCAACATCTTTTCCATGTTCTCACCCATGCAATCAAAGGAAGATACATAATTCACAGTTTTGTTAGTTATATATACCTGATTATTTTCTGCCTCTACACCACACAATCCCACACAGAGGATTTATTAGTAACACTACTAGTAGCAATATAAAAATAATACATGTACTTTCCAGTAAATGACTTTAGATTTGTTTTAATTTGTATTATTGAAATGAATTTACAACTGGTTAAAATTATACTTGGTTAAAAATCAAAGCAAGTTAACAGGAATACAGAGGAAAAGAATCCACGGGCTACTTCAAATTCTTAGGCCTAAATTCCAGATAAAAGAATCATCAACAATTTCTTATATAGTTTTTCTCAGAAAAATTTTATGACAAAAATATATATCTATCTTTTCATTTTTTATGTCCTGTCATACTGAAATTTTGGTTTTCTTTTATGAGTCTTTAAGAGATTTTCATGTCAACATGAAAACAAATGTGTTATCCTTCATAACAAATGAGAGAGTTGTATCATAATTTTATTTAACCACCCCTCACCAATGAACATTAAGTGAACATTTTTGGTTGCTACAAACCATGCTGAAATGAACATACATGGGGCTATCTATGAGATATGGAGAATTAGTAGGTCAAAGAGTGTATGTGCAATTTTAAGTGTTATAAATGGCCAAGTTATTCTTCGAAGATATTCCAGTAGCAATTGTTACTTCCAGTAACAATTACTCTGCCCACTAGTTATTGAACATTTACATTTCTAGATACTTGGTTATAAAACTAGGCTAATGCATATGAATGAATGGAAAGCCACCACCAAAGTCAATTTCATGTGTTAAGCACAAATAGATTCAATTAAAAAGATACTGTTCTGTTCATTTATTTTCACATGTGTTGTCTAGCCTCAATAAAATATTCATACTACACCACTGAAAAGCACTGTGTGATTATTTTAGCAATCAGCTACAATGCCATTATTAAATCTATATCTAAAAGTTCCATAGTAACATTGAAGTTCTTACACTGAATTTGAGATAACTGTTAAATTTAACAAGATAAAAGTTATTTGAAGTCTATTATCAGCTGACAGTTTTCTCATCTTATCCAATTTTCAAATTGTAATTTGGCAAGGTCCTTAGTCATCAAGCAAATTCAAAATATGCTAATCAGGCTCTATTTTTAAAATCTTTAATCACCATCAATTACCTATACGGCGGGTTCAAGTTCTTTAACGTGGCCCACAAAACTCTTTAAAAACTTTGCCCCAAATTAGCTCTCAAGCCACCTTCTTTGTTAGTCTTGGCCACATACCTTCATTTTTGGTCACATCTATGAAATAGACCTTGCAAATTCTGTGCTCTTTAATGCCTTTCTGGTTCTGTCCTCAATGGTGAATTCTGCTGGCATGGTATTCCCTGCTGTCATGATTAGAACTCCTACTCATCCTTCAAAACCCAACTGAGTTAGGACCTCTATCTACAGGCTTATCCTGACTCTAAGAATTTCAATGTCTACCTTATTTTATATCTCCATTTATTATGAATGTATCCCAGGATAATTTTTTACCTTTCTCTTTCCTAATAAATATACTACTTGAGGGAAGAGGCCAGTGTTTGCCCTTCTAGCTCTCCCCTCCACAAAGCATAACACAATACCAAAAAAATTGTATTTATTATATTTTGTTTTATGAGCACTGAACAAAGGAGTGAAAAGTGTAATTTAAATTGTTTAAATTAGGATAATTTTTCCTTCAGGGAAAAAATCAAAAAACCACATTTGTTAAAGGAAATATGACAGGAAAGTGATGCGGATGTTTAAAAAACTATTCATGAATTTACTCAATTCATGTCTTTGTGTGTGTGTGCCAAGCCAAGTCTTCTAGCACCTGGCAGCATGGAAGTGACCAAGACTAGGTCCCATATCCAAAGAGCTTAGAGTCCAGTGAAAACCATCTAATAAGTAAACAAATCAATGAATAAATAAGGGAATTTCAGATAAATATCAGTGCAATAAAGATAAAGTTGGGTAATAGGCTAGAGAACAAACTGAAGCACTCAGGAAGTCATAACTTCAACAGGAGATCTAGGGAGGCTTTCCAAGAGTTGACATGTGAACTGAGAAGCAAATGAGAAGAAGTGAGGAAGAAGCATATGGAATTGTGAAGAAGGAAGGTTCCAAGAAGAGAGGCAGTTTGGCATGTTCAAGGAACAGAAAGAAAACCTTTAAGGATGAAATGTAGTGAATACTGGATATATGGGGATCAGGGTAGGGTGGAGAAGAGATGTGATACATGATACAGTTTGTGATCAGAAAACATGCAAAAACATATGAATAGTGTGGTAGGTGACAATAAAAAGGTCAGATATTGATTGCAGAGGACACCCTTGTAGTATGATTTGATTGTTTTTAAAATATAACTTTAGCAGTTAAAAAATAAATTGCTTCTATTTTGTGTGATTACTTTCAGAAATGTAACAAGTAAACATAAAGATATCCTCTATAGATGGTCTTAAAGTTTTGATTGGGCAGTGAATTCCATTGAGATGCTCATGAAAACCTCTTCCTAGAAAAACTCTGGAATTCACAAAAATTTACACAAAATGTGTTGATATCCACAAACCCCCCCAAAGCCCATAGATTCTGGTCTAAAAACCTTTGACTGCACTGGGGTCATTTTTCTTGTTTAGGCCAGTAACAACAATGTGCAGTCAACAACTGTTTCAATTTCTGTGATACCTGAGAGGTTACTTCTCAATATAAAGAACCCTATACGTTATAACCACAATTTAGAGAAAACAAACTGAGGCTGGCATTGTGGAGTTGTAGGTTAAGCTGCTGCCTGCAATGTTCCCATCCCATATGGGCACTGGTTTGTGTCCCAGCTGCTCCACTTCCCATCCAGCTCTCTGCTAATGGCCCCCCAAAAGCAGGGGAGGATGGCCGAGGTGTCTGGGCCCCTACCACCTATGTGGGAGGCCTGGAAGAAGTTCTTGGTTCCTGGCTCCTAGCTTCAGCCTTGCCCAGTCCTGGCCATTGCAGCCATCTGGGGAGTAAATCAGCAGATGGAAGATCTTTCTCTGTCTTTGCCCCTCAATCTGTAACTCTTTCAAATAAATGAATCTTTTTTTTTTTTAAAGAGGAAACAAATCTTCTAAGATATGCCTCATAAATATCCCACACATGAACCTCATTTCCATCTTCAAAATGAAAACTTCCAAACCAAGATTAAGAGTACCCAAGTCAGTATGTTAGACTCGTCAGTTCAGCCATTGCATCCCAGACTCACACTTGCTGAAGTAAGATTTTTAAACATAGGGGACTACCAGGAAATTACAGACTAGCTGACCATCTAGCTGACTGATATTTGCTATTTATAAGTACCATGAATCAGAAATATATATGTGTGACGGGGCCGGTGCTCTGGTGCAGTGGGTTAATGCCCTGGCCTGAAGCACCTGCATCCTATATGGGCGCCATTTCTAGTCCTGGCTTCTCCACTTCTGATCCAGCTCTCTGCTATAGCCTGGGATAGCAGTGGAATATGGCCCAAGTCCTTGTGCCCCTGCACCCGCATGGGAGACCGAAAAGAAGCTCCTGGCTCCTGGCTTCGGATCGGCACAGCTCCAGCCATTGCGGCCATCTGGGGAGTGAACCATCGGATGGAAGGCCTCTCTCTCTCTCTCTCTGCCTCTCCTCTCTCTGTGTAACTCTCTCAAGTAAAATAAATAAATCTTTAAAAAAAAAAAACAGAAATATATGTGTTCCTTTTCCATGTTTCAACTTTAGTTTTTTTAAATATACAATTATTTGTTATTCAAATACAGCTTACACACACATACACACACATATACATATACACATGCATTAATCATACATATGTATTTAACAATAAGCAGTTCAAAACCAGATAGAATAATAAAAATAAACAAGAGTCATAAAGGAGAAAACAGTTGAAAATGAAGTGTTAGATAATTTACAATATTAAGCAAATGTGACTACACAGTGAAGCAGGTTAATAAACTTAGAGAACTGATTATGGATACTTAAAAACTAAATGTCAAGAAAGCAACTTGCATTTCACAATGGTTACATGGCATTAAAATGAAACATTAACGTATAATTGAAAAATGTATCACAGACTTACACCTCAATTGTACAAGGAAAATCCACTTTGCTCTCTTTTCCCTCTTCTGGTAAAAGTACTGAGCATTGTTAATTCCACCAGTAAATACTACTACGGGACCCTCATCAGTAGTGTGACCATCCGAAGATCACTAAAGGGGAGCTTCTTTTACCTGATCCATCTTTCCTGCAAACTACTGTAACCATATACCTATGGTGATTCTTCACTATTCTTTAAACATGTTTTTACATTCATATATATTTGAGAGAGACATACAACACATATGCAGAATATCCATCTACCTATTAAATAAATTATGTCTGTACAGCAGATAGCAGTCCATTTTCTTTTGGCATTTTTATTAGAAAGATTACTAATTAGTGTTGAAATGGTCATCAGCCTACACTCCCTGATCAATTATTGCTGAGGACCACCTCAGATTTGGGCACAAGTGTTGTGATTCCGTATTCCATGTATATGATCAGTAACACAGAACCTAGCAGAATTCTTCTTGCCAATATCAAACCTACTGTTTTAGCTGAGATTCCACTGTCCTTTGGCAATCGTGGCCTTAAAACTTAGGGGAAAAAGGTGATGTAGCCAGAGAATCTCAAATTGTCCTAAATACAAATTCAAATCCAAGCTGTCCACTTCCATTCTGTAACAGGTGCACTGATTTTCATCACTAACACCAGAAAACATTTTATTCTAAAACTAGCTCTTTTAGTTTACTCTTGCCTGCCTGTCTTCCAAAGTCATTTATTCTAACTATTCATTATATTCAAACTCATAAATGATGTATAATTTTGTTCTGTTGTCCTACACATCTAACTCACTCATATTTTAAAATGATTTTTAACACATTTCAAGAATTGAAGATTTCCATGATTGAAATATAAATATCCTAATAATCCTATCAACAGTAAAACTGAGGTTAAACAAATTACATCACAGATTATTCACTAAGCATGGACCTGTACATAAAGTTCCCTCCTTGTGCCAACCAATGTTTCCCCAAATGTTGGCATGTTTATGTTGTTTTAGAATTTTCCAAATGAAGCTCCTCAGAATCTATGATACTCAAATACCTGGGGCTGATAACTCTAGATCAACTTACAGAGTAATTTAGTAATTTTTTCCCTTAAGAGAAATACTCCCAAAAAGCATTCTTAAATATTAAATTTGGCTACTTTAATTAATTACTATGATATTTTATAACACTTTATGCCTCATTAGATTATAGTAAAATGGTATGCAAAAATTCAATATGCAAAGTATCATAAAATATGATTTAATTTTCAAATAAACATATGACCTTGCCCTTTATGAAAGACAATGTAAAAACAAGCAATTAAATAAAACAGGGTGGGAGCCACACATTTCTGTTCATAGACTGAATCTTCATGCCTTTAAAATAACTATCAAATGTTAGGAACTGGACCTAAAAAGAAAGAATGAAATATTAATAATGTCCCACCTTGTGGGAGCTCGACATTACTTGACACTACACAGAAACCGACCTTTTTGTCCTTCAGGCTTGCCTACCAGGCCCCATCTTCTATCGCAAAAGCCAAATCATCTGATCCCAAACTAACTGTCAACTGCCTGTGATGGTGGGGAAGCCAGACATCAATCAATCAGGTTTTATCAGACGCTCTCTTCGTTTCTCTGTTGTGCTCATCTTATCATCTGACCCAGTTGTAGCCCTGACTTCAGAAGCTTAAGCAACTTGATGACAAAATATGCGCCTGTTTGTCCAAGATGCACATTGTTAAGAAGTGGAGTGATATTTTTAGAAGCTACCTAATGTATTTGCAAATGAACTCTTGAATATTTAAGTTTATCCAAGACCCAAGTGGGTCGTTCTCCCTTGCACACTGAGTCTGTACTTGGCGGTGTTTGGCCCAATATTTCCAAAGTACGCAAGAGTACTTACATACAAATCAAATGTCTTTGTAAAATGTGATTTTTACACAGAAAGGCTATCAAAATGAAAACTGGAGAATACCATATCAAGAAGAGAAAGGATAACTGATTGATGAAAGCACATAATAAAATTCAGTTTTATGCCAAATAGGTAACTCAAAAAATCAAAAACTTTTTCATCTATCCGTACTGACAGTACTCTTGGAGGGGGAAAAAAGTGTTTAAACTTTCAATATCATTGCCAAATCTTTATTGGCTGATATGCTGCTTTAAAGGCATACCACAGACTATACACCTCTCCATAAACCACTTAGGTAAGGAGACAATTTTGACACTGACTGTGAATTTAAAATTTTTAAATTCAGTGTGAATACTTCTCCCATAATTTCTAGACAAAACTAAGAAGAGTAACACACACACACACACACACACACACACACTGTGGACTTAAGTTGTCTGCGTGCACTTAATGACTCATAACTGTCTTCTTGCTTAACTTTGTCTTCTTTTTCTCTTCAAGGAATAATCAGTTAAACTTTTAGAATTTCCTTAAAACAATAGCCTTCATGGTGAATATAAGATTTCCATTAATAGGCAATGCTGTCAATATAGCATCCATCTCTAGACAAAATATTCACTGAGTTATAATATATTTTGAAATGTTTTTGAAGGCAGTATAAAATTTATCTACAGAATCTATTCACACAAAAGCATACCTTAATCATAAAAATATGGGTTACATAACACCACAAAGTATTATTCTATTTTCAAATATAATTGGGTGAGAATGCACACATTGAAAGTAATTTGTATACAGAAATAAACATATCATTTCAAAAGGATTCCAGTGAATTCACAGGGTTTTATTAATAAAACAAGTGCTTTTGAGCTTCTAGTACACACAATAATCAAGATGGTATTTTACATTTTGGAATATGGAATATGTGAAACTAAATAAACTTCCACTGGTAATATGAAAAATATTAATTTAAGACCATTATAAGACGTGAAAAATTACATTTAATGTCTTTAGCATTTTAAAACATGCTAAATTAACCTACATCTTATCAGTTCATTATAAATAATCAGATCTTTTAATTGAATTGTGTGATAAGCTTTAAAGTCACTCTTCCAAATCAGGCGATCGAAATGTAGAAAGTAAAGGGGAAATAAACAACATTGAGTATATTTGAAGATTATTTTTACGATTTTAAGAACTAATTGCAAGCTTGGGATTTTTAGCTATTTCTCTGCATAAATTTAGAGAATTTTGGCCTTTAATCGAGCTTAAAGACCTGTCAATTGACTATTTTTAATCTTATAATCCCCAGTTTATTATAAGCACCAATAATTTCAGGACATACCCCAGTGAATCAAATTCAAGTCTTTCTTCAAGAGTATATATTGTCCAATATCCTATAGGAACACACAATAAAGAAATAAAGAGTTTCAGATGAACAGAAAATCAAGAGATGGTATTTGCTCCAACTCTCAAATTTTATAATTAATCATTGGCTCTATTCAAATTTAAAGATTTCTGCAAATTTTGTAAATGAAAGTATTTCTGGGGATGTCTGAAAAATCTATGTAGAGATCTTCCACACAATACTATACAGATGTCAACTGGTTAAAGTTTTATTCTCCTGATAAGAGATATCTACAGAAGTTTTCTAGATGTAAATTAGTCATATCTTCAAAAAGAATCATTTATTTTTCCAAGATGAAGTCAACTGAAAACATTAAATACATTTTCCAAAAAGATGTCCATTTAAAGACAATTTTCAGATATTATTTATAATGGCCTACACAAAAACTAGGTGATATTGCTTAGGTTCATGCTACTAAAAGTATATTTCTATAACAGCCTAGGTGTAGACCATTAAATGATATATATTTATTAGTTGCTTAGGACAAACCTGATGGTCATTACTAAAAGTCAAATCATGTATATGAAAACATCAGACTTATAACATTCAATAACTTCTAGCAATTCAAAGGGGGTGGCACACTGCCAACAAATCATAGTAAGCAGTCAAGTGGCAAATGCCTCATGAAATGAAGATCTACTTAATATTAGATAATGTACAATGTCTTAAATATAAATACATATGGAATATTACCAGAATACTAAATAAAAAAATAGTATTACCTAGGCTAGATGAATAGTTGTTTCAACTATCACCTGGACAATGCATAGAATGAATGAATTAGTGGCACTGGTTTTAGCTATCATGCACTAAATATTTAATTTTATAGCCTCAAAAATTATGAGATACATACACATATATATGAAATTCCACACTTTTTATATGAAAAATAAATTTATATTTTAATTCCTTTTTCTACAAATTTTCTGAAGTACCTGGCATAGTTTCCTCACACACATTTAAGTTTATTTGGTGCCTGTAATCTTAAAAGTTAGGTAGAGTACTTCAGGCATGATTTTCACACTCTGACACAACTTTTTTTTTAAATAAAAGACAAATTTCCAAGACCTGATTTAGAAAAAAAAATGATCATTTTAGATAAAAAGTATATTTCTGAGGAGTATCAGCACAATAATACGTGTTTTGGTTTCCTGGCCTTAGACATATATGATGCTTTATCTTTGCAAATATTCTTCAAAGACATTTATCCCTTCAGCTTAATCTTTAGGGTTTCCCTTATTAAGAATGAATATTTGTTAGTATTAAAATATTCCTAGAAAAATTCCTTCCTTGCGCTTTAAAATCCACAGCACAAACCTCATGCCCTAGATACAGGACTATCACTTCACACCCACTGCGAGAGAAACTGGTCTTCTAAGGTACTTCGTTTTATAGTAGGTATTATAACAAGAGACCAGGAAAGAAGAGATGAAAGAGAAAAAATAATAGCCTTTTATTTTAACATGTGAAATCTTGACCAAAACCAATTCTACCTAGTAATTATCATATACTCATTTTTACAAGTATTTGTCAAAAGCATAAATTACTAAAGCTTTAAATAATCCTGACTAGACAATTCTTCTCTACCTTTTTGTCATCTCAAAAAGACAGTCTGACAGTAATGGTCTGACATCCTCTCAGACAAGCCTCTCGGCATTAATATTTAAATCTTACCAACCCTTGTGATTGGGATTCAGCCTCTATTCGCAAACAAAAACTAAATCAATGTTCTTAGAGTTCAAACTAGATCCCTAAACAGTTTGCCACTCTCTATGCACAGATAAGATAAACTTTCTTTGACCCAAGAGATGAAGTTGCCATGACGATCAGAGAGTCCACTTTCTATATTGATATTTTGCTGATGTAACAACAAATAGAACCAGATCTTAGTGCTGATAATGGTGATTAATTAATACTAATATTGATCCCTACAAGCAAGAGACAAGGCTATTAACTTGAAGCCTGAAAAGTCAATTGTTACCTGTGGCAGAGATACTAGGAGCTGATTTGGAAGCATAATAAACAAATGTGCTATCTTTATGCTAATACCATTAAAGAGACAGTTCTTTGCAGAATGCCAAATATTGCC